>NW_006239447.1:65367-76637 GCF_000226075.1 Solanum tuberosum
GCCCCCCCCCCCCCCCCTACACACACTTCCTCCTTCTTTGTTTTTCTACTTATTGAAAGATGTGATTTTTTCATATTTGCAGAGGCCCTTCCATAGTGAAAGCTTTGGGTTTCATAAAGGCATCAAATTATATACCAAGAATCGTACCAGCCTCACGTTATCCTCTTCAATCTCAAAGGTTTGTAAACTTCTCAAGGAAATCCTGAATTTAGTGATTCAATATCCATATATTGCTTTTGAGAGCTTGTACATCATTCTGGTCTTGTTGTACCAATAACTTTGTCCTTTTTGTTGAGGTATCTGTCATTTTTACTTGCATCTGCAAAATGGGGTTCTTGCAGTCCGATTAATCCTTTCACATTGATTTCTTTATAACTCCCTTATGTGATGATAATTGACTGGATACTGAGCTTAAAGAATTGTGTATTTTGTTTCAATTTGACTTTAGATAGTAAAACAACAGGCCAATTTTAATTTTTTGAATAATTTGATGATTTTGAGTACATGGCAGTTGTAGAGGTTAAATTGAAATGTAATGGTGTCATAACGTTACCGGGTCTCCTAAAACGGAAAGGGGTGTCATATGAATTGGGACGGAGGGCTACTGATGCATTAATCATACTAAGTGATTTCATACATTTCTTATGATGGTCGTTTGAGTGTGGTGGAGCTACTGAAACCCCTTGAATGTGTCATCTTAGTTAAGGGATGATTACTGTTTCTAGTAGTCTGAGTCTTTGTTGTTTACATTATGAAATGTTTTTTTTCTTTTGCTTCTCTTGTTACACGCCTAATATGTGATTGTAGTCGTGTCAGTTGTATCTGAATGCATATTCTCGTCATAGTTAGCTTAGTCTCTTATGATAAATCTGTAACTCAGGCTATAAGCCAGACTTCAATGTGTCAGTTATGATAAGTGTTTTCTATTGTTGACAACAAATGTGAATCAGGAGCTTACTTGTAGACTTATTTGCAACTTAATTAGGATCCTCTTTTCCCTCTCCCTGAGTTCCTCTTCTAGTTTCTTATTGAGATTTGTTTTCTTTTTGTAAAGACAGGTCTTATGTAGCTGCTGCACATGATGAGGAAGCAGCTGCCAGGGCAGCTGCTGTAAATGCTGATACTGGAGCTCCAACCATGTACTATTTTCCCATGGATAGAACGTTTTGTAGTTCTATTACTTGTTTAAGTTGAGATTGTCAGAGCTTCAAACTAATCAACGATGTTTGTATCAGTTATGCATTCTCTTTCTGGTTGTTATAGAATATATGTGTTACTTATGCTTATAGGAAATAGGAGACCTTTAATTTATTGACTACTGGAGGTAATTATTGAAGAAGAATAGTACTATAGAGTTGCCTTTTTAACTAAAACATTGAAGTCATTGGCACAAAAAAATTACAAGTCTACCATTATTTTGAACTCTGCATCTTTTTGTTGTATTGTGTTTTTCTTTTGCAATAGTTATCCTTTTTACTTGCATTTCTTAGTTCAGAAACCTCCCCGGTGTATATCTCCTCAAGAACTGGAGTGTAGATTTTGGAATCAGATGAATACCAACACATGATTTTTTTACGGCACTTAGCAGGCAGCAAAAATGAAAAAGCTGATTGCTAAAACATCTGCTATTTCTTTCCCTTGATTACTTAATAGTGGATGATAACTAAAACATGCATGTGTAAGAAGAACAGATATGTCCACTTTTGAGAATGATATGACCTACATAGTAATATGATATCCTGACTTTTGAAATAATTACTTCAATTCTCATTAAATATCATCATTCAGTTTTAACGCAAGATGTTACGTCATTTTTGGTTTCCAACTTTCCCTCTAATACGTATTATACAGCATTAACTTCGACCTTACAGAGAAACAGGAAAGATTTGAAGTTAATTGGACATTTGAATTGTTACAAGGCAACAAGTGTTTGTTGCGGCAGTAGTTTGCTTTTATGTTCCATGATTACCTTCCCTGAGAAAGAACGATTAAACTGATCTTGGTTAATTTGTAGAGCTGCTTAAGCTTTTGTTTCATACTAGTAAATTTGACGTGAACATCCACAGTTTGACTTGCATACTTTCTGTCAGACATGGTGACTGAATGATCTAGGCTCACTGCATTCTGATCAATTTGTTTGTGCATTCAGATTTGATAAAATCATTGCAAAGGAGATACCTGCATCTGTGGTATACGAGGATCAAAAGGTTCTTGCTTTTCGCGATATCAATCCTCAAGCTCCTGTTCATGTTCTAATTATCCCGAAGTCGAGGGATGGATTAACAGAGCTTGGAAAGGTGGGTCTTTTTCCCTTTATCTATTTTCTGATATTATTATCAATGTGGTATGGATTCTATGCCTAGTTTCAAGGAATACGTATCTTGACTTTTGGTATAGCACAAATCACTAGTCATACCAAAATTCGGGGTGCGGGAGTCTTTATCTAAATTGTTTGTCCCGAAGTGGAAATAGATGACCATAATATCTCCACAAGTTTATATCCCTTTGGTACTGGATTTTTCCCCTATACTTGAGATCTATATAATCTGTCGGTGAAGGCAAGCACTTATTTGGGTGTAAAAGGTGGTCATCTTGCACTGTTTTTTGCATGATTTTACGAAGTTATAGCAGTTTTATATGAAAGTGCTCGTAGCTTGACAATGATGATTACAGAATAAAGAATAGAAATATTTAGGAAAAGACTGGAATCTAGGTGCCCGTGAACAACTTTATAGATTAGCAACTTCGAAGTTGTCCCTCGAAAAAGTCAATTTTGCTGTGTTTAACCTTCTATTTCTTGTCTTTATGTTCATTTCCGTGTCAATTTCTCTGGTAATTGATACCTTGCAACTAGTTCCGTTCTGATCTATGAAGGCTGAACAAAGACATGAAGATATATTGGGCAACCTCCTTTATGCTGCCAAGATAGTAGCGGAGAAAGAAGGCATTGTAGATGGTTTTCGAGTTGTCATTAATAGTGGTCCCTCTGCATGTGAGTCTATCTCCCTTCTAATATTCCTCCACTCTCCTCCGAAAATGTGAACCTAATTGCTAACATGGGAACTTTGTATGAATAATGAATACAATGCTAATTACATCGAAAGTTTTCTTTATGCATCTTTTAGTATTTTAAAAACAGTTTGACAGTACTTAATGAAGTAACAAAGGTTTCGTCTCTTTCTTGCACAGGTCAATCTGTATACCATCTTCACTTGCACGTACTTGGCGGCAGACAGCTGAAATGGCCCCCGGGTTAGAATCAAGCTTGGTTGCGAGCAAGTTTTCCAATCTCTCCATTGATGTAACATGACATGTGAACCGATGTTCAACATCTGAGCATGCAATAAGTACTATTGTTAGATGTGATTCAAGTATATTTGGTGAATGACTACAGATACTTTTCTTCATTGCAGTAACCGACTAACCGTGTATGTTCTTGATCAACGTTTTATCTGCATTTGCATGAATGCTGTGAAGTACTTCAACTGTTTCCTTCTCAAGAATGCCCTTAATTGCTTCTGTTGGTATTTATCTATATAGGTACTATGCTGAACACCTATTCTGCATGATTTATTAGTCCAAAGCTCTTTCTTGGAGTAGCTAGCCATTTGGTTTCTCCCTATTGACTACAAGTCTACAACCATCAAAATTGATGTATCAAACACTGAATTCCCCCGACAGCTATAAACATTAGGTGATTTCTTCTCATTTGTCTAGGTTTTGGTCGACAGAGTTACCCTGACAGCTTAAGCAGAGTTATTCGATACTGTGTTGATAGGAGATAGCAGGTGCATAATTTGGTTCTGATAAAAAAAACATGCTGAACTCCCAAAATTGAATACCATTGTGAGATTAATGTCAGATTTAAGCCAATTTGCAGCAGGCATTGTTGAAAGATCATATGAATAAAAATATATTCAAGCTAAGGCATTGATATCTCTATAATTACTGTGGTATAATTTACACTGATTAACAGTACAATCCTTGACTTGTTTGTGCAGGATACAACAACCCAATAATGTTTATAACTCTAACAACTGCGAATTAGTTGAATAGTTTAAAGCTCCACCAAAAGAACATCTTTTTTTAATATACAATTACTACTATCTTTTGTATAGTAATTAAATTGGAAATTTAGAATATTTTTCTTTGTCTAGACTCTTTCTTTCACTACACTAACCTCAAAATATAAACTCCACTTCTCATCTTTTTCATTATTTCTGTATCACAACACAAAGAAGAAAATATCCTTTATATAGGTGGAGAATTTCTTCTACAAATAAATGTCAAGAGTGTGGATAGTCGTTTGAGAAGTAATGAACAATTAGTAGGAGATAATAAGGACAACCTGTCATTATGATCGCATGAATTATAAAGAGAATTACTACTGTCAACACCAAATATGTATGTTTTTGTAATTTATATCTTATTTTATTATTTTTAAAGATTTGCAATTTTATCTCTTTATTTCCTTGAAAATTAATAAAAAAAATTATGTTTTAAAATTATTCATGAGGGAAAAAGTAGGAATAAATAAATAAATAGTAATTTGAAATGAAAATTCAGTAAACATCTCCCTCTCCTTGAGTTTGCCACCTTTGTTGAAATGAAAACCAATAAACAACTCCCTCTCCATAAGCTGCCTTTGTTAAAAGCTCAAACTTTTGAAGTTTAAAAATTTGATTTTTGCAAAATATTTCAGATTTATACATCTAAAAATTGTAAGCAATTTTAACATGTGTTTTAGTCGTGATTAAAATTTGGATATATACATGAAAAAGTAAATAAAAGAATATTAAATAGATTTGTAATTGTTTTAACAAATTGATCATTAAAGTTTATTTTTCTAAATTATATATATAGAAATTTTATTTCAAATTTGAGCTTATTAGAAATAGACTTTAGTATTGAATTTTTGAAATTTACATTATTTTTTGACAAAATAAATTAAGACACACAAACCTGAAATTTAAGATAAATTTTATATTTAATTTGGATTTTCGACCTCAATATGAATTAATTTCAAAAGTGAAAATTTTATCAAAAAAATTATATTACAAACATTAGTTAAATAATTTTTGGCAATTATTATCCCAATTCTATTTGGTTTTAAGTTATAAACAAACCCTATAAATATTAATTAATTTTTCCAAATCTTGAAGCAATATTGCACATGGTTTCACCACCATAAATTTTGGGGAACAATCCATGAATCCAAGACCCAAACTCCGATCACCGCCACCGTCCTCCGTCGTCATCTCCCCGGCGTCGCCACCCAAATCCCTAATCAACAAAATGCCCAGAAAATTTACCAGATCAACTCTTACACTGGCCACTACTTTGTTCTCAATCTTAGCTTTGTATGCTTTCTTCAACACATTCATCTTCTCAGACCCACCAAACAATGTCTCCAGTGTTAGTTTCAGCAGGAATTACAATACCCAGAATTTCAAATCTGTGAAAGTTTACATGTATGATCTGCCTAGAAAGTTTACGTATGGGGTTATTGAGAGCTATGCGTTGGCAAGAGGTGGAGAGAAGCAGAGTGATGATTCGTTGCTTAAGTATCCTGGGAATCAGCATTCTGCTGAGTGGTATTTGTTTTCTGACCTGAATCGGCCGAGTTTAGAACGGGTCGGGTCGGCTGTGACTCGGGTTATGAACCCGGAGGAAGCTGACCTTTTCTATGTGCCTTTCTTCTCGTCGTTGAGCCTTGTGGCGAATCCGATTAGATCCAATAATGCTGTTGTTGCACCTGTGGAGAGGCCGGCTTATAGCGATGAGGAAACGCAGGTAAGAATCACTATTTGTTGGATTATTTTCTTCATGATTCATGTTTCTGGAATTGCATTGTGTTGCTTTTTGAGTTAAAGTTTTCGTCTTTATTGTTCTAGGTTGCTTCTATAAGTCTATACTTGTTAATTTAGTTACACTAGTTATAATTGGTGAATTGTGTTTTAAATGATCTATCACAATTCTAGAGGACTCCCTTTATTAGCTCAACAGCTTGTTGCTTAGATTTTCTGGTTGAGCTTCTAGACATGTCCACATTGATTAATACACATTGGAGCGTAGAATTATTTGATACCTGTGTTGGCCAGTAGAACTATGTGATACCTGAGGTGGCTGCTACTCGATTATTAGTTGAGGTGCACATAAGTTGGGTTGGACAACATTGTAATCAGAAAAAGAAAACTAAAGAAAGAGGATGATGGTCGTCTCATGCTTGTTAGATCTAGAAGTGGCTTTGTTTCTGTGTATACGTGTATACATTTGTGTTTCGGAATTAAATTCCATAGAAATGGCATATGATTGCATTGTGCATGTTGCAGGAGTCTTTAATTGAATGGTTGGAGCAGCAGGAGTACTGGAAAAGGAACAATGGTTGGGATCACGTGTTTATATGCCAGGATCCTAATGCCTTATACAAGGTTGTGGATAAGGTGAAGAATGGAGTGCTGTTAGTTTCTGATTTTGGAAGGCTGGCTCGTAATCAGGCATCTCTTGTTAAGGATGTCATCTTGCCCTACTCACATCGGATTAACACATACACTGGGGATATTGGCGTTGAAAATCGGAATTCCTTGCTCTTCTTCATGGGCAATCGATATAGAAAGGAGGTAATTGGTGGGAAAAGTTTCATAATTTGGTATTTGATCATCTTGTTTCTGATATAGGATTCATTTTCACTGGTACTGTCTTATTTCTTCTGGATGTGCTGATTAGAAGAAAAGATGCATTTTTAATAGATATAAGTATATAACTGTTATCTAGCCAGTGTAAAGTCTAGAAAGCAACAACACTTTAAGGAACTAAGTTACCCTGAGTAAGACATCCTTCATTTCCATATCCACAATTGCTAATCATAGGAACAAATTCAGAATTTCATTCTTTTTTTTAATAAGAAACATATACATTTGCTGCGAGTAGAGTGCCAACAATCCTCATCTCAATAGCCATCTTTTGGGGTTGAATTAGGCCCAAGTTCTATTTTCTTTACAAGATTAACTTTCTTCCCTTAAGATACTACCTCATTTGCAGAAAATGGTCCCACTTAGTTTCTTCTGTTAAGATACTATGATGAATTGGTATCACTATACTTATCAGCAAAAATAGAAAAGACAAATGGTATCACTCTATAGTTTTATTTGCATGTTATGTGTGTTTCCCTGCACTCAATGTACATCACAGTTTCATAGTTATTTACATAAAGCTTGTTTGCTAATGTGTCAGGGAGGAAAGATTCGTGATTTGCTTTTTCAATTGCTTGAGAAAGAAGAAGACGTCATCATAAAACATGGTGCACAATCTAGGGAGAGCCGTCGTGAGGCAAGAAAAGGGATGCACACTTCAAAATTTTGTCTGCATCCAGCTGGTGATACTCCATCAGCTTGCCGCCTTTTTGATGCTATTGTGAGCTTGTGTGTCCCTGTAATCATCAGTGATCACATTGAATTGCCATTTGAGGATGTTGTGGACTACAGGAAAATTGCAATTTTTGTAGACTCTAACACAGCTGTGAAGCCGGGGTTCTTGGTTAAAAAGCTCAGGAAAGTAAGCATGGAGAGAGTTTTGGAATACCAACGGGAGCTGAAAAAGGTATTTACTAGTACATAATTCTTGTTCCTGCATCCTATTATAACCAGAAATAAATTTGCAAATTGGAGTTATTACATACATTGCACACTTTGTACATAAATAAGCATGTGAGGTTCTTTTTCTGTTTTTCCCCCTCATGTCTTTGATTGAGGAATGGTAAAATCTATAGATATACTGACTCACTCTAAGAGGTGTGTGTGTGTGTTCCCTTTTTCCTTTCTCAAAGAGTTACTATCTTGTTCAAAGATGTCTAATAGGAGACATGACAAATGCATCAAGGTTTAGAAGGATCTGCAAGATTTTTGACAGTCAACAAAGAAACAAATGAGCAAGGATCGATGAATGTTTCTTATGTTCCATTGTCTAAAAAGATATTCTCTATCTGTTGGATCAATGAAATCTTTGATATTGCGATTTCTGCTTCTTGTCTCTTCTATGGAAACCTCCTTAGAGTTAAGCTGAAGCTGTTCAATTTCATTTGAAGAAGAATGTGTATTACAAGAAATTGTTTTTTCAGCTGCGTCCTCTTCTGTGTTTTTCGAGAAGAAGTTCAGTTATCTCATATCTGCTGAATCACTCACCAAAAGAATATTGTTTATTTTAGAAATTTAGATTAGCTCTCTAGGTACTTGACTCATTTAATTGCTAGCAAAGGCGGATGATCTCTTATCCAGCTAATTCTAGTGCTTTAGGCCAGCTATTTAGTCATGAAGTGGATAAAACGTATTATGATCTGTTCCAGATAGGTTACTGTGTAGCTTGTTCTTACATGTTATCTTTCCTAAATTTACTTCAAGTGTCTCATGTTTTAGTTAATGTGGACTCTTTAACATCTAATCAAACATAAAGAAACCCTTTGATTTTGCATGTTTGGACCTTTATGTTTTCTAGAACAAAGTGTTTAACATATGTACTCTTGATTTGTGGTATCTTCAGGTGAAGCATTACTATGAATATGAGGACCCAAATGGAACAGTAAAAGAAATTTGGCGACAGGTCTCTTTGAAGTTGCCGCTTGTTAGGTTAATGATCAATCGTGACAAACGTCTTGTGAAAAGAGAGTTGCCTGAACCAGATTGCTCTTGTCTCTGTTCAAACCAGACAGGAATCTTGACGACATTATGATCCAGACTGGTGACATTTTCTCAGTCACCATCCACTTTGAGCATTTGTGGATCACCCTTAGAGTACCTGACTCTCGGGGAATAAGATGGTAGATCAAGAGGCTTGTACTATTGTAACTTATATCTGGGATGGTATGGTTGCTATCTGCATTCATTGATTAATATCCCTGCTAACAAGTAGAAAATCCAGTTTACGCTAAAATAAGGATCGGTCTAGTACAGTTTGATACATACATAGTATTACTTATTCATTTCACACTTCCTGGATGCATGCATTTTGAGAATTGCAGTGACTAGAAGCAATTCTTTATGTGTATTTATAATGTTGTACATCATGATATATGAAATCACAGCTAATATGAAGGCTTTTGTCTCAAAATGTCTGATCTTTCATCTCTTTCTTCTGTAATTTTCTTTTGCCAAAGTTCCTTTAATTTCAACATGAGTTCCACAAAAAAAAATCTGTTAATAAATTTCACTATATGTACTTGTGATATTTGACTATATGTAAATTTCACTATATGTACTTGTGATATTTGACTTAAGCACATTTTGTTAGGATCAAACGCTTACCATTATGCCAAAAGCTATAGCTGATAGCAAAGGCGCAACATTATTTCTTATCTAAGTCCACCAAGCAAGCGTCATGTTCGATCATGACTCTGACCTGAGCCACTCAACCCCTCGTTGGCCTTGCCATAGGTAGGATGTTGACAATACTCAACAATCCCCCTCCCAACACTTGCCTCATGCAAAATGTTGCTCTTGGGAAGCGAACCCACGACCTTGGCTCTGATGCCACTTGTTAGGTTCAAGTGCTTACCATTATGCCAAAAGCTATAACTGATAAGGCGCAACATTATTTCTTAACTAAGTCCACCAAGCAAGCGTCATGTTCGATCATGACTCCGACCCGAGCCACCCAGCCCCTCGTTGGCCTTGTCATAGGCAGGATGTTGACATTACTCAACACATTTAATCTTTTAAGTATTTGAGATGTGTTGTTTTAACTCTTTGCTTGTGAATATTCACAAAATTTTAGAATGATTAATCAACCCACTTTTTAATTACACATGTGACATGTGTTACTAATTAAGCTTGTATTGTTACTCTATATTTTAAGGTAATATACTTTTGTTGTTTTTCAAATGCCATTTGTGAGATTATATTAATTATGTTGTTGTTATACTTCTAAATAGTTCAGATATAATAAATTTGAAAAAGCTATATAACTAAGCAAACATAACTACTATATATACATAGACTTTCAAAAAATTATATAATAAAACTATTGGGATTTTATAGAAAATCTCTCATATCTTCCTTTCTTGCCGCCACCCTCTTCTGTCTCTCCCTTTCTCCCTCTCTCACTTTTCTCTCTCCTCTTACGTTCTCTTCTTACCCACTCTCTTTCCCTTTCCGCAATTCATTGCATGGACCTTTCTTCTTTTCTTCTCTGTTTCTTATATCAATACGAAATTATATTAAAGTTTTACCTGAATTATTTTTATCTATACCAGTAGGTCTTGGTCTTCAATATTTTTGGGTGGTTGTGGATTATTGATTCATTTTTATTGGATTAACGCTGATATATCAAAAAAATTCATTTCGAGTTCTTGATTTGTTGTTCAATCATCAATGTATGAGTTTTCTCTTCTTCCTAGATTTATACAATCAATGGTATCTACGTATCACAAAAAAAATTATGTGTATAAGAAAAACTGATGCACCTATTCTCAAGTTGTTTCTCTTTTTTTATTGATACAACGAATTGTATTTATTTATCAGAAAAGAAACTTATACAACTATTATCATAAAAAAATTTGGGTCTGTATAGTTATTTTAAGGGTGATAAAATATAAAATATTGTATCCATGTTTTTTCATTTGTGTATCACAAAATTGATACAAACTATATCTGTGAATTTATTTTAGGGATGATACAATATGCTATGTTTCAATTTCAAAGCTAGTATATCTATTTGTGGGCGAGATTAGGAGAGAGATTCGAGAGAGAAGAGATTATGAATCTGTGATATGTGTATTCAATTTTAATTGAGATTGACGTAGCCTGCCTCTCTCTTCTCTAAAACTCTTGCTATGATTTGTATTCAAATAAACTATAATTACTTTCATAATTATGATTCAAACTATAGGGATATATAAAATTTCCTCAATAAATTTCCTACATAGAAGAACCAATAGTACATATATTTAAAATAATTAAAAATTAAATGTATCACAAGTATGAAAATCAAAATTTTATTTTGCAACTATGGGACCAAAAGTGGTATTATCTCAAAGTGCAAAGGTATGAAGAAAGAAGCTATCATTGTTTTTTGGGATATGGGTATGAAAAATACCCCAACTTTGGTCGGATTTGTTGTTGCGATACTAAACTTTCATGAGAATCTATTACCTCCCTAGACTATTTAATACCGTATTTTTTACCCCCTGAACTATTTAATAGTGTATTTTTAAGGTATATATGTGCCCACGTGGACACATTACTATTTATAATTTTGCATTATTTTTTATGTCCACGTGG
>NW_006239447.1:77570-115176 GCF_000226075.1 Solanum tuberosum
AAAATACGGTATTAAATAGTCTAGGGAGGTAATAGGTCCTCATGAAAGTTTAGTATCGCAACAGCAAATCCGACCAAAGTTGGGATATTTTTCAGACCTTTATCCCTTGTTTTTTTGAAAGTTAATTTAGACGATATCTGATAAAATGGACTGTTTTGTGTTCAAACTTACAAACTTTTTTTTTAATCATTATCATTCTTATTAAATCAGTCGGCACTTCCCCTCAAAATACTTTTCTCACGTTATAACCTTTATCATTTCCGCCAAGGCCAATTAAATTTAGATTCGAGCTAGAAAGTCTCATATTAAAGGTAAAGTATTTTCTAACAAAGAAGACTAAAGACTTCATATTTAGGAGGACTCGAGCTCGAAATATCTTATTAAGAATAAATAATTATTTATCATTCCACTGCAACCCTTGTTGGTCATCATTTTTATGGACTTGTTAATATGTCCAATAGAGTGAAGTAAAATTGATTTTTCACCTAATTTGATATTATTATTTTTTTCCTTTTGATTAAGCACGTGTTTAAAAATCAAGAATCAATAATATCAACATGAAAGATATTTTGTCATGGTCTAATAGAAATTTAAAATTGTAGAATTTTTCAATTTTCCACTCAAAATTGATAGAAACGTCAACGACAGAATACGTAATAGAAACATTATTTTATTAATTTTATACGTTTTCCTAATTCCAAAATATAAATAATTAAATTCAACGTTCAACTGGTTTATTTTAAACCTTTTTATAAGTCAACTTAAAAGGAAGTTTGAAAAGAAAACGTATTCCGTGTTAGGAAACAAACAAAAAGAAAAATCAAAAGTCAGATAAAACCAACGGAATAAGATTATTAATCAAACAAGACAGTAGATAATAATAGTCTATTTTGTCAAAATTTTCAAGAAATTAAAAATATTTATTTTTAAAATATTTGACGTTTTTAAGGAAGAAATAATTGAGTCTGAGTATCAACAGTTTTTTCAAAAATTGAAAAAAATAATTTCTTCAATAATCTCTTTTTCAAAGCTTGACTAAGCATAAATTGAAAATTCCTACTCTAATATTGAGAAAAGTATTTATTTTTTCAAATTGATTATCAAAAAACAAACCAAATCTCTCTAATTTTATTTTTTATAAAATACTTTTCAAAATAAGCTGATTTTGGACATTATTAGAAAGAAATTAAGAGGAACTTGTGCTCGGAAAAGAAAGATTTTTTAAAATAAAGATCGGAAAAACCAATTATAGAATAATCTTACATGGCACAAAATTATTTTTTTTCAAAGTACATACATATCTATTCATCAAAATTTATTCATAAAAATAAAACAAATGAAGCATTCTATGAAACCACAAAAGAAGTGATACTTGTCATGGCTGACACAATATTCACTCGATTTCTGGGCCAATACAGGAGAAACGACCCTAGTTTATTAATTACTCAACCTCTAAATCGCGTAACGTGACATAACAATTCGAAATCCCAACAGCCAATTGACAAGTAATGTGCCTCTTCTCATCATTACTTCTTCCATAGTAAAGCCATTCATCCTTGTTGATAACTTTTGAACAATAATTGCAATATAGCTTTGATACCTCATTCTTATAAGGAAATGAGTAACACAAAGTTAAATCAAGCTTTTTTAATCTCCTTGGACAAGCAGCACATGATGGATGAAGTTGATATTCACAAATCTTGCATTGGTACAAAACTGTGTAATTTGTGTGACAACCACTTGATTGACGACATCCAACACATTGAACTTCAACTCCGTCTTTTTTAGGAACAAGTGTTAGTGGATGTGGATGAAACGGATGTTGAATTTTCTCAGGCAAAAAAGAACACCTCTCATGAATAATGAAATCACAACTTGAACATCCTTTTTTCTTGTCTGAACTCACATCCATACCACAAATTCCACATTTTCGATTCTTCACACTATTGTCCATCGACCTATCCAATTGTTGCAAAACATGTCGATGAAAAAATCTCTTATATTTCATTCCTTCATCATCATTCTTTTGATAGTTTACTATAGAAGTATCGTCCCCATCAAGATTAATCAATCCATTTTTCACACCAATAATATAATCTTTATCATTTCCTCCTTTTCCGTATACACAATCAGCAACACACCCAAAATGTGTAACAAAATTATGACCATAATCATAATATACCCAACCACTCGATTTTTCTATCGAGTGATTGCAAATATCACAAAGGAGTGGTCCGGCTTCATTCCTCAAAGGATTCGAGTAAAATACAGACAATGTCATTTCCTTATGAAGAACTTTATAAGACATAGACGCACACCCCATATGAAGAGAAAAATCACAGTGATCGCATGAATAATGAAAGTTGAATAATAAAGCAGGATTATCACCAACGTGACATGCTTTGCAATTAAATTGATCGTTACTACTATACTTGAGAATTAATTGATGTCCAGGATGAGCCAAATGTTCGATAACTTGTGGAAATTCGAAACATGACTCATGTAGAAAATACCTACAACGTTTGCACCCGTACGACATGCCTGAAATTGTGGTTTCACAGAAATTGCAGTGCACAGAATCCGAGGCACGCAACGAGTACGTTAACAAATTATGTCGATGACTGAAGTGTTTACGTTCATTGTTTCCAACTTGTTGAATCTCATCAATCGTACTATTATTACTACTATAGTTCGATTGATGATTTTTGATCGATGATTGTTGAATGCTTACTTCAGATACGTAACGGAATCGACAAGGGAATGGATGATCTCGGAGAGAGATGAATTCGTTTTTTTCTAAGTTTTTGATTTTCATATGGGAGTCCATTTGTGTTTGAGAAGAATAAGAGTTTTTTTTTTTTGTGTGTGTAATTTGGAGATTTAATGGTTTGTGGGGAAAATACATTATTGTAAAGAGTTATATAAAGGGGAAAAATTGAGTCATAATAAGTTGAATTTCAACAGGGGATACTTTCATCAAGTTGATGACTGAAAGTGGCGTTCACATTAAATGTCTTGTTTACGCGTTATACTTGACTAGATAATTGTTTGAATATTTGCCAATTCTAATTTTGTGTCTAGAAGAATGATTAATGCTTACAAAAATTAAATAGTTAGCTAACTAAGCAAAAATTAGTATCTCCATCCTATATTAGTTGGAGTACTCCACCTTTTTCTTTTTCATGACTCGAAATTTTGAATCCACGATATTTAAGTTGGAAGTGAAAGGTGTTTATTATTTAAGCAACTCTCTCTTGTTTCTACTCCGTTCATTCTTTTTTGATCAGTGATTCATCGGCCACTAGATCGATGAAGAATGTGACATTCTTTTGTTTTTAATTTGTTCTAAAAAGAATGTCATTTTACTATAATTAAAAATAATTTGATTTTAAAATTTCTGACTTACTCTTAATGAATGATTTATAACCACATATATATAAGAATTTTCTAGATTACCAATTTAATTTTTTAAATATATATATATCGTATCACATAAAATATGACAGAGAAATTTAGCTTAGAAAAATTGATCATATGTTCAAAATATTGGAAAGGTCAAAAGAAAGAAGAAAATTTAAATGTGTTAGTTGTAAAAGACTTTTAGTAGTTACTACACTTTTCCTCTATTTTACTTTTCTTTTTTCTTCTTAATTTTTTAATTTGACTAAATTATTCTTATTTATTATTTTTATCCAATTTAATAGTACTATTCTATTTTTCTCTATATTAATTCTCTGTCTACATTAAATGAGTAAGGGTAAATGTGAAAATCAATAGTTAATTATTTTAGTTTTTCAATATGATAATATTGTTAGATCATCTATATATAAGGGATATTTGAAAATTAATAGTCAATTATTTTAGTGTTCTAAAATGACAACAACTCTCTTTGTTCACTTTTACAAAAAAAAATAAAAATCACTAATAATTATTTTTTCCCCATATTTACCCTCACTAATTATTTATTTCCAAATCATTTTTCAAGATTTAATACTAAACATCAATTAATAGATCAGATAATGATAAATAGTCGTATCAATTATTATTTTTAATAGGTGTACCAAAGTCCAAATATAACAAATCAAAATGAAGGGAAGGAGTATTTTAGATCATCTATATAAGGATAAAGGTGAAAATTAATGATTACGCATCTTGATTTAAAAAAAAAGAAAACTAGTTTTTCTTTTTGTAAAAACAAACTAGTTTAGATCATCTATTTTTAATAAAAACGGATCAAGAAATAAAGTGGACAGGGAGTACACACCAACAAGTGGATCTCTTTCTAATTCATTGGCCTACCTAACAACATTTTACTTTTTGTTTTTCACCCGATATTCAACGCTTGTATTGAAATTCCGACTAAATTTAGATTACACATTGTATGATTTGTTCGAGGGTGACGTTCCCAATAAAATTTTGTTAATACCCCAATACCTAAAATACCATACATTTCAATGATTTCATATATAGTAGTCAAATAATATGAACTTAGCCATTCAAGTCAACGAATATAAATATAAATAAAAAAAGAAAGAAATAACATTAGATGATGAAAACAATGTCTAATCTAAACTTAATTAGCACATTCAAGAAAAATAAATGTCTTTTCTAACAAGTTGTGGTATGTGAACATATCATGATATGTGTTACTATTAGTTGATAAACAGTTTTTTAAAACCCTGTGCTATTATCAATTTTAAAATTGGTGGCTAATCTGTGAATTGTATTTATGGTTGTGCATGTGTGAGAATTGAGATTAATTATTCTTTTTTTAAATCTAACTCAATGGTATTAATGGTGGTTGTTGGGGGTTGAAAAACATCATAGATAGTGATAGCTTTTGTATAGCTCAATAATTTTTGTGCCAATTTTCTATTTATATTAAAAATTTATTTGATAGATATTACATATATATAATAATTTACAAATGACCAACTAAATAAAAATAATTGTGGGGTAGAACTTATAAATTAATTTGTGTGGCTTAAAATCAATATCCAATGGTTATTATTGATGAGTGGTGATAAAAATAGTACTCTCTTTAACGGCGGTTTATTGTGATGAGTCAGACAGATAATTATGTCTAACGATTTGATTTATTGGATATTGAATTTTAAATATATTAATCTACTAATCAACAATAAGTTATTGGTTAATTCGATATTGAATTAGTAACTAACAAACTGAGCAGTGTATTAACTCAGTCATTTCATGCTTTCTTGTCAGATTAAGGTCAGTTTCTACTGTTGAAATTCCAAAAAAAATACTCCCTCCGTTTTAAAATGTATGGTCTAGTTTGACTTGAACGAAGTTTAAGAAAAGAAAGAAGACTTTTTTAATTTTGTGGTTCTAAACTAAAATTATGTCACATATACCAAAATGCCCTTTAATCTTGTAATTTTAAACATGTCATATGGAAAGTTGAAGTTAAAGTGTTGCAAAAAAAAAAAAAGTCATTCTTTTTAAAACAAACTAAAAAAGAAACTACATTATTCTTTTTAAAACATGGGAGTACATTCTACTATTTGTACCCATTTGATTTTATGTTTTCTTTTATCTAATCATTTCTGCAAAAACATATTTCTGGAGCTTTGTCGAAAATTCTCAGCTACTCCCTCCCTCCATCTCTCAGAACTAACCTAACAATACCTTTATGTTTTACTCTTGTGGGGAGTGTTCGGTACGAAGGAAAACAGGATAATAAATAAGTTGCTTATTTTTTTTTTTTGTGTTCCATATATATGAAAAATTATTGTTTAAAATTATTTATATATAATCTTTGTACTTGGATTCGATGTGGATGGTCTTTCGGAAATAGCCTCTCTATCTTTATGAGATAACATATTCTATTTGTGAGATTTCACTATGTATGTTATTGTTATTGTTATTGTAATCTGGACAAATACTATAAGAGGTGGGGCCAGCTACAGAGAGTGTGGGCGAAGATGAGCTAGGTTAGAGGGTGGAGAGGACATATGAATGTAGAATGTCACTCGTTAACTTATTGTTTTTCCTACTTTCATTTAGAAAGTCAGTTTGCTCATCTAAGCAATTTATTCCGCTAGAGAAAATATTTTCCAAAAGTTTTGACAGCACACCCATGGTGTAGAATGGAACTTGCTCATGAAGCTGAATCTATCTTAGAGCTCCTAGCATTCCTTTAGTTTTAGACAGGACTGTACTTTTAATTTGTTTTCTCACTTTTGCCACAATGTTCCTAGTTTTATACTATGCTTGTTGAGGCATACAGCTACACTGGGTGAAATTGTCCTCAAGGAGCTTTGAAGAATTCCCTGCTATGTTTCGTGGTCAAGTATTTTCCGTAGGATTTCCAATACTCTTTGCATCAAGAAGATGAACATCGCACTTGTAAAAAATCAATAAATTGTATCTTTACTTGTAAAAGTGAATATTCCTGAACCATAGGAAGATGTGATCATATCAGCCAGGAGAGGAAATTGCAGAAATGCAAATAAAGTTACAGGAATGCTAGCAAGTGCTGCCACTGGAATGATAATCCAGGCCATTTGACGTCCAAGCACAATGAAAAAGCTTGAACAAAATGCTACCAACATTGCTGCTATAGCAACAAAGAGCGAGATGAAGCCGATGATCAACCTTTTTGGTAAAGTACATAGGAAGTCTTCTTCGGCATAGCGTGAAGTGAGGATAGACAAGAACATCAATATAGAGATTACTGAAGAAAACAATGCCAGTGCATCCATCATAGAGAAAATAATGAATGCTTTCTCTTTAAGAAAAAACGCAGTGCCTGTATCGTTATTGTTCCCTCCTGGCACAGTAAAGATTGCTGCAAACATTACTGTTGTAATTAATGCAGCAACAAGCATGCAAGATGATGCAGTTTCCTTCATCCACTTCTCTCCCTCTTTGACCAATTCCTTGTGCTCCTCGGTGAACAGCATTCCTGGTGTTCGACCCCTTGAGTCTCTCATCTCCTTATATGAGGCTTGAACAATTGTTTCAACTTCCTTTAGACATGCAGAAGTAGTAATACGTAATGAAATATAGAAAGAAACTACACTTGAAGGAAAGCAGCTTTAATCGACATGGAAAAATTACCTTAAACCACAATAACTCTCGTTGCATCTGGAGTGCTGCACCTGATACAATACCAAGTCGATTTGTAGGAGCTAACTTTGCAGCCAAGTGTAAAATGTTCTCATTATTTGTGCTTTTGTAGGACGTAATTATATCTTTGTGTGATCCTATGTTATAGATTAGTTTGTAGATCTTTTCTTGTCGATGAATGACAGCAATGTGAAAGATGCTCCGGCTTTCCTCATCTACCTTCCAGATAAGATCTGGATAAGACTGAATAAGCTCTACTATGAACTCAAAATTTCCCAACTCTGCTGCTACAAACAATGGCCGCGAAGGACTTCTAAGTAAGTTCCCAATTTGTGAATCATTCAACAAGAGAACTTCTTTCCATGAACATTTTACCAATTCAAGGGCTTGTAAGTGCATTAATTTTGTCTCGAGAACTTTTCTGACTCCTAGTGTTGAAAAACTCCAGATTAGGTGTTTCTTTTCACAGGTACAGAGAATAATAATCAAGAACTTGGGACCATGTCATACGTTCCATACCGATTGTTTTTAGTAGATGCTGAATTACCCTTGTGCTGATCAGGTATGCTGCATTTCCAAAATGTTTATGATCAGTTGGATACATAAATGCTATTACAGAGAAGCTAAATATTACAACTGGAATAAATATACCTACATACCCTTGGTATTGTTTTTTTCGGTTGAGCTGCTGGACATGTTGCTTGATCTATTCTGCAAATGAACAGATACATCTATAGGAAGTCCCATTAATCGGAAGTTCCATTAATCTAGTGATATATAAATATAAATATATATATATATCTGATTCATTTCGATTTTGATACAAATGAAGATACTTACATGCATAAACAAGTTTTTGCCAGATTCCAAATCCAATTTTGTCAGAAAATGCCAAGGGCTTTCGTGCTAAGACATGGAGTATCGTGTCTTCATTTTGATCTCGTTCAATGCCTAATTCAGGCATCTGCTGAAGTATATGTAAAGCAACATCTGTTAATAGCATTGTGAGTAAATATATGTGTTAAGTTCCTCTTGAAGTTTCAACTTTATCAAAACAAGTGAAATGGCTGTATTAAATCTAGCAAGTTTCTCACATTTTCAAAAAGAAATTTGGAACCGGAATATGTTCGTACCAAATAAATTGGAGTTTATAGTAGCAATGAGTAAGCTAATATAGTCCTCTTTGCTTAGATACTGATGATCTGTCACTGAATAAAGATACCACACCATCTCTCTGTGGCCTAGTAGAGCAGCCATGTGCAGTGGTGTGACTCCCTTGCTGCCCCTCACCATTGGCAAGAATCGATTTTTCATTACCATAACTTTTGCAATCCTTGTTAGTCCCGATGCAGCAGCAAAGCAAAGTGCAGTATTTTCGTATTTGTTTTGCAGTGCCAGTTCCAGTGGACTCATAAGTTTAACCAGTTCTTCGACAAACTGAACCTTGTTAGCCCCGGCTGCAATGTGAAGAGCAGTTTCCCACCCTTTTGTGATCCTGGCAGATGTTGCATCAGGATGCAGACTGAAAATTTTTCTAGCCTTTTCCCAATTACCGCCCAACGCTGCTTGGCAGAGTGGCACATACATGGTAAGGTTTATTGGTTTAGTCCCTGCAAGTGGTATGACTCTACTCTGTTAGTTAATCGTGTAAAAAGAGAAAGATGATACTCTACTTTTTCCCTTTGTCAGTTTGGTTGTATCATCTTGTGTTCATGAAGGAGTATTTTTGTGTAGTTCGCTTAAAGGTTTCTGTCTTGTGGATGATTATTCATGTTCATGATTCAGTTAAGTATATCTGATTATTCATTTCCTGAGAGTTCACCAGATAATATATAACGCGGTTCAACTTCTATACGCTAACAGTGTAACAGATAACTTTAAGATCATCTAAGCAAGAAACTATAGTTAACTATCCAAAAGAAAAGCAGCTAATTAATAGTGTTAAAAGTCTTTTCGATATGAATATGCTCAAGTTAAATTCACATCCATAATCTGACTAACTAACCTTTACCTTCCGCAGGTTCACCCGTTCATAGGAAAAAAAAACAAAGCATATATGCCCTTCGTTTAAAAATGAATGACCTAGTTTGACTTGATATAGAGTTAAAAGAAAATAAAGAAGATTTTACAATCTTATAGTCCTAAATTAAAGTTACGTCAGATGTACTAAAATATCTTTTAATCTTGTGGCGTTAAACATGTCACGTGAAAAGCTGAACTTAAAATGTTGACAAAAAAAAGGAAAGGGATGTTACTTTTTAAACAAGACTAAAAAGGAAAGTACATCGTGAGTATATAAATTGGAAGCATTGAGAAATTGTTTTGCTTAACTGGGCCTAAGAAAGGAAGTGGGAAGCGTCTGAGGAGCAGGAGCAATAGGCCTAGAGACAGATTCATTTTGAATGGGAGAAGGAAGTACTATGGCTTCAGCTTGACCGATTCCATGATTAAATTGAATTGCAACAGCATGCTGTGGAGTAGAACTTCTTGTATTGTTGCTGCTGTTTCTCAAAGAAATTCCGTCTGATGTTGCTGTAGTGCTTGGTACTGAGTTTCTCTGTGGAAAGCATGTTGGAATTGAAAGTGTACGTTCCAGTTGTAGTTTTGGGATGTTTTCCATGACAAATTCTGTGTATGGTTTAAGAATTTGAAATAGAAAATTTATTGCATTTCTTTGGTTCTTCACTTTGGAATTGGAATTGGAATTGAAGTTGTTCACTTCCTCACAAGCCCTGTTGAAGTCTTTTAAGTCGCGATGCAGTTCATGTCAACTAGAAAGTTTCACAGAAACATGTTTTCAGAGTCAGTCAACTGAATATCTTCAAAGAAGCTTCTCATATAATTGAGTACGTGTCTTCAAAAGTATGATTGTCCACATCAGGGGTGGAGCTAATAGGACCCCTTCGGTGGAAAATTATACTGTTTATACATGCAGGGGAGTACCTAGAGGTAGTCGAGGCCCGAGGGCGTTTCACCCGAACCCCTTTGGTAAAAGATTACACTCCACATATATAAGGTATTTAAAAAAAAAATTATGTCTATATATTGATTTTGAACTTCCTAATGTAAGATTAGAGGTTGACTTAGTGGTTGAGGGGTTGAAAACTAACTTTAAGCACCGTACATGGTTAAAATTATATTTTATGTACATATAGTAGATGTTGAATCTTCTTTGATTTCTTCATGTGTTTATTTTTTCACATTTTGAATCTCTTTAGTGAAAAATCTTGATAGCCACACGTTCTTGGAAACTTGGATATAACAGAAGAAATACATGTAGCTAATAAGTTTGGTTGACATATTCTGCTGCTGCTTTTTTTCAAGATTTTCATTTTCATTCTCAGCTTTTGACGAATTTTTCTTCTTTCTGTGCTTTAATACAGTTGCTCTTTCCGCGTATAGTTCGTTAGGTAAAAAGTGTTTCTTTTTTGGTGGGGCTGGCTTGCTTTTTGTTTTCTTGGTATTTTCTTTTGGGTGGTGGTCCTACTGGATTCAGGTAGTAATGCATCTGAATAATTTTGAACGGTCTTATGTATGGGATTAGTTGTTGTATGACTTTCCTCATAATTGTTACGTACTATTTCATAATGTAACGTATTATATTATATTTTATTGTATCGTATTACTGTATTATTTTAATGAATATATCATTCGTTTGGATAGATTGTATTATTTTTCATCGTTACACAATGATAGACATTAACAATTTGAAAGATACATTTATAAGAAAAATATGATACGAGGTAGAGATACTATTAAAAGTAGGCTAAAGAATAAAATAGGATTAATAAGTAAAGACAAAATGAGAAAAAGAAATAAGATAACAAAGTGATTACACCAAAGTGATCGTTACACAAAATCAGACTTCTCTTCGCTATCTAAAGATGAATTTATCAATATGATTCAATAAAATTTAAAGTAACAATCAAGACAAACATACAATAGGTAACAACCATGCAACGCAAGCTGCTGTTAGGATTCGTTGTTGTATCAGCTCCTAAGAATATGAATAAATTGTATTTCTTCTCATTCTCTATCAAGTCTATTTATTTGTTTTATGTTCACTACTTGGAAAGCACAGATATCCTAATGAGGATAAAAATACCCTTAATTTTGGAGTATCAAATAAGACAATGAGATTAAAAAAAAAAAAGAAGGCAAATAACATAAATTTCATTAGATTAGGACTTAATTACGTGTCTTTTTATGAATTTTTGAAATTATCATTCGTGCCATATTTTGGTCCTCAGATACATTGTATCTCGAATACATGAGGTCAAAATTAGATGTAATTTGTTTCATATACATTATATCCAAGTGGATTCGCATGTATCTAACTCTCTTACTCGCCTCTCTCCTATCTTGCTCACCTCTCTCCTGATTATTTGTATCTCAGAATGTATATGGTATCTTAAATACATGTATCTAGGATACACATACTCTCTCGTTTGCTTCTCTTCCTATGTATCTGTATTTCAGAGTGTATCTGATAGCAAATATACATATATTTAGATGTATCTGACTTGAAAATTGATATTGAAATAATATGTATTAGTGAATATGGTAGAAATATTTGTGTAATTACGTAATTTTTCTTTAAACATGAACGATATATAACTATCATATTCCCTTAAAGTGAAAATTTTATTCCAAATTGTCTCACCATTATTTGTTTACTAGACGGTATAGTCAATATAACTTTTGTCCCTACTCATTCCTTATTTTTTTTAATCATTTCTTGTTGATTTGCAATTATTTAAATTCACTAGCCGGCAGTTGACAATAAAAAAGAGTTGCTGGCATAAGAATTGAAGGTTAATTATGACCACTGCTCAAGTGGAAGGACAAAACTTGAACTTAATTAAACAAATAAGGATCTGACTTCTACATAAAAATATTGTTTTTCTTCTAAGACCAAGTCTTGGTGCAACAATTAATCAACCTGTACCAATTCTTAAATATTTTTTCAACAGCAACATGGTTTGTGGTGCAGGGGTGGGACTACTTCACCCTTAACCAGAGATCTCGGGTTCGAACACTAGGTATGGAGAAATTTTTATTAGGGGTGTCACCCCTGGATGGACTCTACAATGCGCGATCTGGATTTAGTAGGGCTTCAATGTGGGCTCCAGACACCGGATGAGAAACCAAAACTTCTTTTCTCAATTTATGACTTAATCCAACAAGACAACTAAGACAATGATATGCCTGTACAAAGCTTGATCTCCTACAAGTACAAATTTCAAGATTTTGAATTAGTTCAATTCTTTGAAAAACTTTCAAAATGAATCTTGAAATTGTATGTTTGTTGTTGCTTCTTTCATGGCTTATGGTTTTAGATCATTCAACAGCAGCTACATCTCTTGCAAAGCCTGGTTGTGAAGAGAGATGTGGTAACCTAACAATTCCTTATCCATTTGGATTGAGTGCTAGTTGCTCCCTTAACTCGTGGTACTTGATAAAGTGCGATAAAAGTTATAATCCTCCTAAGCCTTTTATGAATTCATTTCTGCAAGTTGAACTTCAAAGTGAGGTGATATCTGTGTCAATTGAAAACCAAACTATCATTACCTCAGTTTCAATAGTGAATTTTTGCAACAAATCGAGTGAAGGTAGTAAAATCATCACAACGGGGACAGATTTGTCTGGAAGTCCTTTTTATTACGCGAAGGATAGGAATAAGTTGATGCTTGTTGGTTGTGGAAATGGTCTTGTGACACAGAAACAAAATATTCTCTCGGGGTGTACATCGATCTGTACTGAAGGTGCTACGTTGACAGGATGTTATGGCATCAACTGTTGTCAATCTCTAGTCCCTTTTGATCTAAGTTCATACAAAGCAAACTTCACTAACTCGGGGATTCAGCAAGGGGCTTACCCGAGATGTAGTGCAGTTTTCTTGGTAGACCAAACTTGGGTTCCAGATGAAGTTGCACAGCCCTTTGTTTTTCTTGGTCATGCTCCTGTTGTTTGGCTCTGGACTCTCCAATCCAAAGAGTTAGAAGCCGGGTTGCTCTGTGACAAATCTGAGGCTGTTGTTAAGTTGGAAGATGGTACTTCTGTGGCAAATTTGCAGTGTCGCTGTGGACCTGGAACACAAGGAAATCCATACTTCTCTAATGGATGCCAAGGTACATAATCATTTGATATATATGTGTAGTTGTTAGCTCTCTGTTGCATTCAATAGTATCATGCATATGCACATCAGGTCAGGTGAATAGTTTTTAGGAGAAAGATTGACTATACGTTTACGAGACTAGATTGAACACTATTCTAGATCAAATCAACATAAGTAGTTTTAGCATAGGTTGAGTTTTTTGTGTATCCAATTTAGGCCTTGCCCCTGGCAGAACAGAATTGGGTCAAGTTGAGGTATACCATATTCTGTATAAAGTAATCCTAATTTTTTTCGTTTTGTCACACTCTTATCGCCAACAAGACCTGCTCCTGTATATGCACAGAATAGGGCTTCGATGAGCACTAGATGTAAAGGAGTTCTTGAACCCTTATGAGTAATTAGAAGAGTGCTGAATTGGACCATCCTCAAATAGATGGATATGAGATTGATTGTGGAACAGATTATAGAGAACTAAGGCTGGGCACCGGAACGGGTTGTACCGGTACCATTCCGGTCCGTTCCGGTACCATTTCGGTTCGTTCCGGTCCGGTAGTATTCGGGACGGGATGGGATACATTGAACCGGTACACGGAACGGAACGGTACCATGATTTGGTACCGGTATACCGGTACCGGTTCATCCCGGTTCATTCCGGTTCCGTTCCGGTCCGGTCCGGTACCGGTCCGGTCCCGGTATATCATTTTTAATTAAAATAAAAAATAATATTTTTGTCATTATTTACTTTTATTAGCATTTCTTTTTGTTTATTTAATTTTTTTAAAATTACAAACTTAAGTTATTTAACTTACAAGTTATAAGTATAACTTAATAACTTATAAACTTCAAAAGATTCAAATCTTTAAAACTTATAACATAACTACATAAGCTCAAAAACTAAAAAAAAAACTTTATTAAACTTAACTTACAAACTTATATACGTAAAAATTAAAAAAAATATCTTTAAAATAAACTTAAGTAAAATTATTATAAATTTTAAAACTTAAATACTATAAACTAATATAACTTAGAAAAATAAAAAAACATTCGTATTTTTCCCGGTAGTTCCGGTCCGGTTCATCCCGGTACCGGTCAACAACCCGGTCAAACCGTCCCGTTCCGGTCCCGTTCCGGTCCGGTGCCCAGCCTTATAGAGAACTGGGGCGCAGTGCCGGCTCTTGCCTATAAAATTTTAGGCATTGGCCTTAGGCCCCCAATTTTTGGGGGCCTCAAATTTTTGTAAATAAAAAAATATATATGTATTTTAACCCCATTCAAATAGAAGAAATTAAGGAAACATTGTTTTTGGTTATTACATTTTCTTCGTTAACACTCACATTATTTATCCTTTGTAACTCTTTTTGCACTCTATTTCTTCAAATCTTTGATAGTTAGAGTAATACACTCTCAAAAATATGAATCAATAGTCGAAAAGTGTTGAACAAAGTGCATTACAAATTTTTTTTTTTAATTTTTTTGTTAATTTTCATATTAAAGTAGGTATACCAAGTTATCAACTTTTTGAATCAAATTCTATGATTCTAACTCTTATCTTTAAAGTTTATCAACTTATTACTTATAAAATTGTGTTAATAATTCATATAATAATTGTCTCAATAAAAGGATGTTTTTCAATGTTGAATTGATAAAATCTTACTTAAAACTAATAATTAAAAAAAGTATTTGAAAAATCATTTATATAAAAGATATTAAGTAGTAATTTACATCTAAAAATTTAGAAAAATAAATAGATATAGATAAAATTTATATAGATTTTAGGCTTCTAATAAAAATTTCGCTTTAGGCCACAAATTATGTTGAGCCGCCCCTGCTGGGGCGGGGCAGGAAGATAGGCTAGGTGGAGTAATCGCTCTGGAACAAGTTCTTCGACTGGATCAATGCATGTATGACAGAACTGCCCCCTCCCCCCCTTCCATTCGTGCATTTAGAATCTAAAGCATCATTCTAACATTGTTTGGTATGTTATCAGCCATTCAACGATGCACAAATTGCACAGACATGGTAATCTATATGAAGCGATCTCCCACAATCGCTCTCTTCAGTAAGTCACCTTCTGTATTTCTTCCTAGCCATTTGAAAACTCAACACTGTCAGAACTAAATCAAGGAAATGGTAGACATCCTTATTTTGATGCTTTGTGGTTCCAAAAGTTATCTATCTCTGCCTTTCTACCCTTTTCACTCGCAGAAAGACTCGAAAATCTCCTTCAAAATAGAGAA
The DNA here is from genome assembly GCF_000226075.1 of Solanum tuberosum. Classification (NCBI taxonomy): domain Eukaryota; kingdom Viridiplantae; phylum Streptophyta; class Magnoliopsida; order Solanales; family Solanaceae; genus Solanum; species Solanum tuberosum. The sequence goes on from NW_006239447.1 coordinate 93,018, forward strand.
TTCTAGCTTATTGGCTAACTCTCGTCACTCCTATCTCCACAGGTGTATTCATAAGTATCGGAGTTTTGCTTCTACTGTTTGGGAGCTATTTATTGTACAAAACAGTCAAGAAGAGAAGGAACATAAGACAAAGACAAAGGTTTTTTAAGCGAAATGGCGGCCTCTTACTACAACAGCAGCTATCATCCAATAATGAAGGTACTATTGACAAAGGAAAACTTTTCACTGCTAAAGAGCTGGAGAAGGCAACAGACCACTTCAATGAAAATCGCATACTTGGCCGTGGAGGTCAAGGTACAGTATACAAGGGCATGTTACCTGATGGAAAGATTGTAGCAGTGAAAAAGTCTAAGCTGGTAGACGAAAACCAGTTGGATCAGTTTATCAACGAGGTGGCTGTTCTTTCACAAATCAATCACAGGAATGTGGTGAAGCTACTTGGCTGTTGTTTGGAAACAGAAGTTCCTCTACTAGTATACGAGTTCATAATTAATGGCACACTTTACAGCCTCATACATAATGAGAACAATGAGTTTCCCTTTACTTGGAGCACGCGTTTGAGAATTGCCACAGAGGTAGCTGGAGCATTGGCTTATCTACACTCAGCAACTTCTGTTCCAGTCTATCATAGGGACATCAAATCAAGCAATATACTTTTAGACGAAAAATACCGTGCCAAGGTATCAGATTTCGGCACCTCAAGGTCTATTGCAATTGATCAAACTCACCTAACGACTGGAGTCCAAGGGACATTTGGCTATTTAGATCCTGAGTACTTCCAATCCAGCCAATATACTGAAAAAAGTGATGTCTATAGCTTCGGAGTTGTTCTTGCTGAACTCTTAACAGGAAATAAAGCAATTTCAACCACAACAAACCAAGACAGAAGTTTAGCAACAAACTTCCTTTTGGCAACAGAGAGAAATCTCCTTGATACGATTATCTATACAAAAATTTCACAAGAAGGTAGAAAAGAGGATATAATGGCGGCTGCTAATATAGCGTATCGTTGCATGAACTTGAATGGTAAGAAAAGGCCAACTATGAAGGAAGTAACTACAGCATTGGAAGCCATCAGATCACAAATGCCATCTGCAGCAGTAACAAATTTTCAACTGGATAAGGGTGACACAGCAGAAAGAACTGTGATATCAGAAGTTAACTACACATGGACAAACACAAGTACCTCATCATCAGATATCCATCCATTGTTGTTTGAAACTAGTTAATTATTACTCCCTCTATCGGAGAAAGAATGTGTGTGTCTGTTTGTTCAACTTTACAATAGTTTAAATGTCTATTTCTACACACCTATAGTTTGGAGAGCATGGATGCTAGCTGAGGCCAAGTTAAAGGGCACGTAAATATTATGCCTACAATAAGTGGCCGAAAATACCTCTAGCACCGAAATAACAAACAATTTTCATTTGACATAAAGTTTATTTTTTCATATAATAATATAACATGAGTTATGCTGCTTAATTCCTATAGATATTATGCCGATAGAAACAAAAGCTCAATTCAAAACCTACAAGTTCTATCGTAAAAGGCATAACTTAGTTCCTACCCAACTTATGCCTATAGAGGCAAAACAGCAGAACCCACAAGCAATGTCGTAAAAGGCATAACTTAGTTGCTACTGAACTTACACGGAGACAAAAATTCTCTAAACTTATGCGTCGCGAAATTAGGGTATAGCACTACTACATAAATTATAAAGCATAACTTAATTTCTACAAAATTTATGTCAAGTGAGGCAAACGTTTTCCAAACTTATGTGTAGCAAAATTAGGTCATAAATAATTATATTTTGGTCTATAAATTTTCATTAAACAAGCCGCAAAAATGAAAATTAAAGGCCATCACATTTGAGTGCTATAATTAAAAATCATCCTACATCATATATTATAGTAAAAAAGTTAATTGAATTTAAAAAAAATTCAAGTACGATATCCATATTGTAAATGAGTGAAATAGTGTATGTCCATACTAAATACATTTAGTAAATAATGTAGTGACCAAAGTTTGTCTTTGAGTTTCTCATCAGTATATGGCATGAAGTTTGTCTCGTTTGAGTTTCTCATCGGTATATGGCCTGACAGATTTCAAAACTAACAACATTAACTAACCATTTGTACATAATAATTAACCTTGTTAATTTTATTGAACAATTTACGAGTTCGATAAACATTCTGGCTTCTAAATTGTTATATCACAATTTACAAGAAAAATAATTATTTTTTATACCAAAATTATATTTTAGCCAAACAAATAAATATTTCAATATGTTAATGACTTGTCGACTTTAGGTCTCTCATGAGTCGAAGTCCACCAAAAACTTTGATATTATTATATACCTAGTCATTTATATGTATTTATAGTTTATAGCTCAGTATAAAAAAAAATCAGTATTCATGTCTTATTTTATAATTGGAAAGATATTTTTTAAATTAACAAAATGATAGTCATTTGTTGCAATACCACATCTTCATTTTTATTGTCAAAACTTTTTGATAAATAATAAGATTTAAGTAATTTAATTCAAAGTTATAAAATATTAGACAAAATTATATTGTCAATTAACTAAAAAATATTTCTTTCTTAAAAATATAATATATTCCTAACTCCGTGACTATAAGGGAAATAATGAATTTTTCTAAATATTAATTGTAAATTTATAATACAAATAATAATTTTTAGTGATTACAATAAGATTTTTGTTGTATATTTAATGTATTCTTAGGTAATATACAAGAAATTACAAAAAATTATGTTAAAATGACTTGAAAATGATATTTAATTCTATATAATATATAATTTTAATTATCATAAATAAAAGATTTCATTTTTTTAAATTTTAAGAAACATAACTTTATAATTGTGCATCTAAAAAGATTAAAATGGTGAATTTTAAAAAATATACATGAATTTTATTTAAAATACTTATAATATCTTATTAATTCGTGATTTTAGTCTATTAATTACACTAAGCCGCGCCTAACCGTGACAGTGAAGAATGTTCGTGAAACGTTCGTGTGGTTTCACCGGAACTCATTAACTTGTATACATACTTTGTATATGTGTAAAAATATTAGTTACATATCTAAAATATTTTATTGTGACTTTGATTATTATTTTATATTAATTTGGAGATCGTCGTAGACCCATTAACTTAAATTTTTTGATTATATGCATTTGATGCATATGGTCTCAGTTGAGCTTATTTTTACACAAAATAATTTATTTTTTAAAAAATAATAATAATATTGATAACACCCCTGGAATTTGTTGTAAACTATTAGTTTCAATCTCGAATTATTGATAGTCTTAAAAATACCCTTCTACTTGATTAACTAAACTTAGATCACTCCAACATAACAATTGGTTTTCAAACTCTTATAGAAACGTAAAACTCTTAATAAAAAGTCGAGAGAAGTGTTGAAAACACACTTAAACTTGACGAAAATTTAAGAGTGAATTTCACTCATGTTGTAAGATCGGTGGTGTATTTAAATTCAATTAACTAAGTAAATTAGTGTTTTTAAGACTATCAGTAGTTCAGAAATAAAACTAATATAATTCATACCAATTTAGGGGGTTTAATACTCCTCTCTTTAATATTTTTTTTTTGGTGAAGTGGGCCGAAGTAAATGGATGACCAGGCCCATAATTAAGTGGAAATAAAGCCCAACTAACAAGCACTACTAGGGCTCTAGTCCAATCCTTATTCATCTGTTCTAGCGCTGAACTCTGAACATCTCAAAAAGGTATGTAACTGCAAATCTTCTGTAATTTTTAACTTCGTGCTATCATTTTTCTATCAAACTCAAGCTAATTAGTATAATTGCTTGGAATTAGATTCAAGTTTTGCTGATATGATGTACCAAAAATAATTTTTCTGTTTTAAGATTCATTGAATTGGTGTGTTATGCAGTTGGAAGAAGTAAAAACTAAATCAAATAAGGAAGAGAGTATGGGTGAAAATCCTACCCACAACAAGAAAACTGGTTTGCCCCGAAAACGTTTTTATCGAGCCCGTGCTCATAGTAATCCGTTAAGTGACTCACATTTTCCGATTCCTATTTCTCCTGATGAGGTTGATTATTCTCTACATTATCCTGAAGTGGTTAAAGTTGATCCTTCTAAAAGGATCGAGTTTGCTGATGTTGGTTGTGGATTTGGTGGTTTATTGATTGCCCTCGCGCCCCTTTTCCCTGATAATCTTATGATTGGGATGGAGTTGAGGGACAAGGTGACTGAGTATGTGAAGGAGCGGATTTTGGGGTTGAGGACGACTAATCCTGGTCAATATCAGAATATTTCTGTGGTACGGACAAATTCAATGAAGTATATTCCTAATTATTTTGGGAAAGGACAGCTTAAAAAGATGTTTTTCTTGTTCCCTGATCCTCATTTTAAAGAGAAGAATCATCGTCGACGTGTGATTAGTCCATTCTTGTTAGATGAGTATGCGTATGTGCTTGCAGTTGGTGGAATTATATACACAATAACGGATGTTGAGGAGCTTGGTGAGTGGATGAAATCATGTTTGGAAGAACATCCGATGTTTGAGGCACTTACGACTGAAGAACTTGAAGCTGATCAGGTTGTAAAGCTCCTTACTGCTGCAACAGAAGAAGGACAAAAGGTAGCACGCAACGGTGGACAAACATTCCGAGCTGTTTTTAGACGAATTGCAATTCACTGAATGGTATTGTCAAATTCTAGGGATTTTTCATACCTCCTGTTTCGTGGTAAGAGATGAGATATCCTCCGTCTTCTGTTGTTGAGTTAATAGAAATGTGGTTACCACAACTAATTATAGATACTTTGTGACTGATCATCGAGATCAATCACCATTCTGCGCCTTTTTCTTGATTTTGATTGTTCTGTTCTTGAGAATGCAGTTAGTTTATCATTCATGAAGGCAGCTCATGCGCTTTTCTAAACCTGATCTAGCAGAATTGATTAGAATGGATTGTTTATCATGAATTTGCTCAACAATTAGATTCGCAAGAATGTTTTGCTATTGTATTTTGACAAAAAATTTAGGTGTATTAGGACAAGTAGCCATCTCTATTGAGCTTCAAACGTCTTGTATTATGCTTATATCATAACTTAATCTTTCTGATTGTTAAATTCTTAACGATATTTGTGTTTCCAGTAGATTGTGACATATACCATTCTCATTTAGTCATTTGGACTCTTTATTGTCTCTTCTCCACCCTGGAATGCTAACCAACTGTTGTATTCTGCTTCCTGCCCCCATTCCCCCTTGAACACCCAAGAGGGAGGGAGGGTTTGAGTGGTTGAACTTCTCTTGGGCGAATCTAATGATTGTGTCTGGACTCCTCTATTCATCTGTCAAACTCATTTATGAATGTTATGATGGTGTTGTGTATTTTCGTTTCTTAGTTTTTTTTTTTCTTTTTCTTTTTGCATTTTTGTGTTTATCTTTAATTTGCATATTTTTTTTTCCGTTTCCCACCCGATCTTTAGTATCCACATTGGGGTAAAACACTTCCTAACAAAAGCAACTATGTACCCAAGCAACTCGGGACATTGAAAATTTAATCCAAATTTGAATGTTGCTATATAATTATCAGTGTTGGACTAGACGGGACACTGAATTTAATTTGCAGTTCAATATGCTTACTTTTCAAACACGTTTTTTAAATGGATAGTTGTAGATTTTCATAATTCAAACACATGCCTAACTTAGTACCGGTGTGGCCAAACTTCTAAACCTTCGCTTATTTCGGCTAAGTGTTTTTTTTTTTCTTCCATAAAATAGCTTTTGAGAAAAATACTCTTGGAGAGAGTTATCGTGTTTGTCAATTAAAAAAAATGTGTTTTGCGCGTCAAATTAGTAAAATGATATTAAGGTTCATTTTCAGATTTGTACTTATTATTCAAATAAAGTGATTAGTTAAAATTGAAATATACGGGATGCAATAATAATAATTAGCCTCCAAATATATGAGATTTCGATAAATTTCTCTACTTTTATATTCACAAGAATATCATTAATTAGGATCACGAAAATTCAAACAAAAGCAAGTTGAGGGTAAATAGTTGATATGTAGCCAGTAGATTAAGGAGAGCTCTCTATATAGCATAGCTCTCACCTTTGCCTAGAATAACACTATTAGTTTGATTTGCTGACAAAATTATTTCAAAGATTATAATTTTAGGTATCAATACTTATATATATTTATTAAATTAAAATTTAACCTCTATATGCAATATAATTTTCTGACAAAGAGGTGTCACTAGTTTAATTAAACGTTTGTAATATTATTTGGCTTCCATTAATTGGAGGATTTCATCCTATGTTTAAACTAAAGTTCACATATTATTTAGAACCTAGATAACTAAAACTTACCACAAATTACAAGTACTTTTTATAGCCAAAAGTTATTTGATATGTTTTTTTCTTTTCTCTTTTTTTTTTCTTCGCATTGATGAATGTGTACCTAATTTTCCTAAGGTACCATTATTGATATCTTATATTAACAAATTATAAACTAAGAAAAAATAATTAACATAAACATAAGCAAACTTGTCTTTATTTAATTAAGTATAGAAACAATATGTCTTCAACCAAGTGGATGATATTCAATATGATATATTTACTAAGTTTGATCATTTTTGTATCAAACTCAGTTGAGTTTTTAGAAGGGCGTCGCTTGCTTTTATAAAAAATTCCTCCAATTGATGTTACAATATTAGAAGATTCTTTGGCTCCTGCCCCATCAATCCCTCAAAAAAATGATGTTGATGATCATGATGATGGTTCGGTATTAACTTCTGTTTCCATCTCAACTCATGATGATCATGACGATGATAATCATGATGATGATCATGACGATGTTATCCATGATGATTATGACGATGATAATCAGGATGATGATACAGTATTAACTCCAGCATCCAGCCCAACTCATGATGATCAGGATGATGATACAGTATTAACTCCAGCATCCAGCCCAACTCATGATGATCATAATGATGATAATCAGGATGATGATACAATATTAATAATCATAATGATGATAATACAATATTAATTCCTGCTTATGTTCCAATTCATGATCCTATGGCAAAAATTATGATTACTAGTAGTTAATTACTCCATTTCATGTTCTCTTGATTAATGGAGTTTAATTATATATATATTATAAAAATAAAACAGCCGTACGTTCTCATGGCTAGCTACAAGCTTAAATTATGTAATATTCTCTACATGCATTTTGATAATAATAAAGTGAATATATAATCACCTTTTTCTCTTCTTGTCACTTCCATGCCATTCTGAGGAAATATTGTGTTTGTTTTTGTCTTTATTCTTGTTATTATGTATGGTGTGCTGTTACTGGAGAAATTAAAATAGGTTAAGGTTTCGTGTTATCCTTTTTTTTTTAAGAGATAAAGAGTCGAAAACATATCTGAATTATATATAAATTTCACATCCTAACTATTAATTGTTTCTTTTTTCTGTTTGAACTTTCACTAGTGTTTTATTTTCCTATCAAAATTATCACCATCTATGTATTAAAACACCTAATTTAGTAGATGATGATAATTCATACAAAAAAAAACAACAATTGATAGTTGGCCAAATCATCTAAAATAATGTCTTTTGCGGCTATAATCTCATCAAGTAGGCACTTAATGCTCTGCTCTTCCAGTTAAAGTCAAGCTTTGGATTTTTACTCTCTAGTAAAAGTTCAATCTGGCTTTTCATTGGGAAAGTAAGAGATGAATACAGTTGTGAACGGGCTTCTCTTCCTAGTTCGAAAAGTTTTAAGTACAACAAAAAGCTTTTTTCAGATAAATGACTGAATGGTGCTAGAGGAGAGTATGTTAAGACGTGTTCAAGCCAAACTATTACTTTCTCCAGGTACTATTGAAAGAAGAATGTCGTGTTGTCCAGCACACTTGACCGCTGCGATCGACCCGATATACCAAAGCATCCTGGCCAGCCAACCAAAGAATGGAACAGAGATCTACTGATCATTCTCTATATCATAAGCATATTTAAAAGGGATGAATATGAAGCTTTCCTCAAGTTTTCTTCTGCTCTGAAATAATTATAAATAATTGATGTTCATTTATAACAAGCTTCTTGACTAGGTATAACATGCTAGCACAATATATTGTCTGCTAATAACTATAAATAATGTTTATTTATAATGATGATTGTGCCACAGCCTCTTTGCTAAAATGTGGGCATGTTGGTCCAAAAAGTTTAACAGATACAGTGCTTTATTTTGGTCAAAAAGCTCTGCACCTTTCACTTTATAATTTTGCACTTGAAAACTCTGCTAGACATATATAGTAGCTTCCGTCTGGTTCTCCATGACCCTAAGAGATAATTAGATTAATTCTAAGAAAGCTCTTTACTTCGTTTAGCTGCAGCAACAACTGCATTCATCAAGATACCGCGAAATCCAGACTTTTCCAACTCGTGAATTCCAGCAATGGTTGTACCCCCAGGTGATGCAACATCATCTTTAAGTTGACCAGGATGCTTGCCCATACCGGAGACCATTGATGCTGCTCCTAGCACCTGCAACAGAGAATCATTTGGTCATTCGACCAGCAGTATGTTTGAGGGACATGCATGTTACTCTCTTGAAGAAAAAAAGGAAAAGGAAGTCTCTTAACACAGGCATCACTAATGTGCAAGTCATATAAATTTTAGCTCGAGTGAATCTTACACGGAGAACAAGAAAAGTTCAATGTAAGAAGCGTGAAAAGATGACTTGTCCTTGTCAATAACAAAGGAGAAGACACTCAAAAGATGATCACAATTATGCCAGTTAACTAAAATAAGCCACGATATAAACAATTGCTTTGTGAGGCATTGAAAAGGACCTTAATTGATGTAACTTGCAAGTAGAAAGATGATACAAGTTAGTACATTTCTTAAAAAAATAACTGCACTTGTATAGCTAAGAGGATGCAGGGTAAGTTAAAGAACATATAATATTATAGCCTAAGAAATACAGATGATGGTAAATAAACCCAGTCTTCGCGAACAACCACCTTGCCTCTTATAGAACAAATGAACCTTGACATCGAAAAGGATCTCAGGCTGAATCAGCGAGAGCAAAAGAACAATTTCACTATTTCAAACAACATAACCATACTAATATATAGCACGATGGAGTATGAATAAATTGGTGGATAACTGTCAACTTACGGTTTGAGAGGCTAGTCCAAGTGCAAGCTCCCTCGGTAAACCAGCTGCCACCCCTCCATCAGCCAATGCCTCTATTGCTAGAAAAACATAGGCTGGTCCACTACCACTGACATTTCAAGGAGAAAGAAAAGATGTTGTTAACAATGGTACTGGATTCCAACTTTGCATGAGCGCTGCTTGTCTTGCAAAAGCAGTTCAAGAACTGAGATCCCCAAGCGGGCTCAACAAACAGCTAGTCACAGGCGCAGAAATTGGCATCAAATTAAGTGATAATAAGTGTAGTTTTAGAAACATTAAAGAAGGAACATGCCTTAAACCTGTAACTGCATCAAACAGCTTCTCATCAGCTTTCCACACCTTACCAATAGCTCCAAATAACTGGGAAATTAATTCTCCATCTTCTGTTGTTGCCTTTTCCCCCAAAGTGATGACTATATGAAGACACTTAATTAGGACACATAAATAGCAATAACTGATAACAATTCAGACAGTTATATTAGAATCAACCAGAAAAATTAAAATTGCTAGTGTCTCGGTAACTTACACCAGAGAAAATTTCAAGGTAAAAGATTGACCACGAGAGAATTCATGTCACAAATATTTAAAATTTCCTCAGTAGTCAGTACTACAGCTGTGTGCAATTCATGTCACATTCATACACAAGTTTCCATTTACAGAAAGCACAAACACAATGCAATTCACAGGGATACATGTGCTCTTATAGATGCTCAGTGTATGCTATAAATGCATTGTATAATAAGCATATATAAACAGATATTAGTAGTAGCGAACATCAGGTAACTTCGTGCTGTAAAACGACAGATTGGTAATGAAAGGCAATGTACTAAGAAAGCGCAACTCTATTAGACCTTTATCTGGAAAAAGCTGGAAGAAAGGCGAGAAAGAAAGGTTGCCTACTACTAATGTAAATGTCACAAATATTTAAAATTTCCTCAGTAGTCAGTACTACAGCTGTGTGCAATTCATGTCACATTCATACACAAGTTTCCATTTACAGAAAGCACAAACACAATGCAATTCACAGGGATACATGTGCTCTTATAGATGCTCAGTGTATGCTATAAATGCATTGTATAATAAGCATATATAAACAGATATTAGTAGTAGCGAACATCAGGTAACTTCGTGCTGTAAAACGACAGATTGGTAATGAAAGGCAATGTACTAAGAAAGCGCAACTCTATTAGACCTTTATCTGGAAAAAGCTGGAAGAAAGGCAAGAAAGAAAGGTTGCCTACTACTAGTGTAAATTAACACCAAATTTACACTAGCATACCTATACATGTACACACTAATACACAAAAGAATACAACAAACATCCACATAGAAGTACAGGTGTACACACACTGGCGCTTAGTTATCCGCGTGAAATTGTGTTACACATAATAAAAACACGAGAGTACATCCAAAATAAGAGACAATTTTTAGACATCTCGTCTTATAGTCATAGTACGTATAAATTAAACCTTATCATTTTCAAGATATTTGAATAAAAAAAGAGCTAAGTGACTTGGAGGTAATATCTTCTCCATAGCAGACCTGATTAGCACACTCCAACTATCCTTTTTCTCGACTCCAATCAGCTGAAGCATAATAATCCACTAAAGCATTGTGTCTTCATTTATAAGCTTAAGTCAACTAGGTCATACTAGGTAAGATGGTGAGTTCAACATGTGAAAGTGTTCATGTACCATAATACCTTATTCTGACAACTCAATTTTTTTATGCAGTTTGAAGTAGGATCTGGAAGAACGCAGGTAAAATTTCATGGAATATATAATTGTTTAAATTTTGTCAATCCCGTCTTGAAATACCTCTAACAATGATAAAATCAGGAGGCCTCTTTTATTTACCACTTCCAAAGAAGACAAAATTACTTCAATACTTATGGAACAGAATTTGACCCAAAATCTGGATATGGATATTGTAAGAATAGATTATTGCATCTGAATTCAGTTTTCTTACATCTCAATTGTTTACTAATCTTCAAGGCTCCAAACAATTTCTCAACAACAAATCATGTTACAAAAATCATTCCGTGTAGAATGGGGTATGCATGACATGGGTGTGTGCTAGTGCAGATTCTACCAAAAAAATGCATGTATCTGCAATGGGAGACTTATTCACCTCCATAGGATTCTTACCCATAGCCAAATCAATGTCACATAAACAACAACTCAACAAGCATTTGTTATATCTATGCCCGAAGTCGGTCCTTAGATAAACTAGAGCTTCTAGGTATAGGGAGAGGGCTTCACCCAGGAATATTATATTTGACGGAACAAATCAAGTAAAACTGTAACAAGCTTCAAATATCAGTATTTATTTATCATTTACCAGTGGCGGCTTCACCAACAGCAGAGGGAGTGTTTGGCATCACCCTAATAAATCGTCCTTGACCTGCCCATTCCTTGAGAAGGGAGAAAAATAGAATATGCTTCAGCAAAATGGATAATAAAAAATTAGAAAAGTGAATCAGTAACAGACAAGATATGCATGCTTGCGTGCATCTTGTTTCAGTTTACGCTCTACTCAGAGTAAATATAAAGGTAAGCATCAGTAGACATTAAGGGGTCATTTGGTAGAAAGATTGATAATGCAGGGATTAGCAATGCAGGGATTAGTAATGCAGGGATTATTTTTTATCAAGTGTTTGGTTCATTATTTCTCACCTAATTTTGTGTGTGATTTAAAACTCTACAAGAAGCTTATTTCCACTTATACCCTTGAATTATAATTTGATTTTTTTATTTTATATATAATATTATGACATATTTTCATGTTCTTCCATTTATATATAGTATTATGACATAAACAAAATCAATACACATAAAATGAGCAGAAATCCATAAATTTTAAACATAAAAGTTTTCAACCCACAAAATACTAATTTAATTTTCAAGCACATCTCTCAATACACCTATTTAGAACCATTTTGGGAACAAGAACAAAAGAAAAGAAAAAAGTTCAAACCTTGTTAGAAAAGCAAATAGTTGGAGCTGGCTAATAGTGAAGATGTTGTTCAGTATTAACCCTACGCGCTACACCTTCTCCATCGCCAGAGAAGAAAAAAGCCCGCCAAAGAAAAAGGAAAGGCGCCAAAAGAAGAACATTGTGGGTTTATTTACCAATTCTGAAGAGTGTATAAAGAAATTGAGGGGCATTTCAATCATTTTGTTGCCTTATCCAAGGCTTACTAAACATGGTATTAGTAATCCCTAGGTATCCTTGGTATTAGATAAGACCACATATGGTGTATTAAGTTATCCATGTATTAGGTATGTTTGAGTTGAATTGTGCAACCAAACATTGTATTGGGTGGATTTAATTTTAATCCAAGGACTATTTTAATTAATACATCCTACCAAACAACTCCTAAGAGGCATGGCGAGCTTAGGCATGTGAGCTGATTGTCAATAAATTAAGTTGTTGATTTCAATTTTGTTTCTAGAAATTATGATTAAGCAAATAAAAGTTCTTTACTGAGCCGATTTCAAATTTCCCAATGTCAAATAAGCTCGGTATCTTTAGGAATCACAAGAAGAATATTCCATTGATTTGGAAAAAGTGGGATGTTAGGTTGCAAGGCAGCAATTAGCTCAAAAGAAGGAAATCATAAGTTCAAGAAAAGAGAAATGATTCATCTTTCAACTATGTATGCTTTAGGTGATTGATAATCATGTATATTGCAAACCACAAAAGCACACCGTGGTACCCAAATGACACTATAGTGACTTGTCCTATGTTGCTTCACAAAACAAAAGACTATGCACGCCTCCAAGGTTTTATTAGTGCTGTAAGAAAGCAGAATATTTTTTCCGAGGCATGTCACTCAAAAAGAAAGCGGAAGTGACTAAACAGAAAGAGACAACACCACACATATATCAAGCATGCAATAACGTAAAATAAATCACAGAGTAAAGATTCTGAATGCTCATGATACAGGACAGAGGGAACAGAATGATTTTTTTACACTAATTTTAATTATTCTCTATTTAATCCAGAAGTCTTATTCTGGTAGTTCTATCATTATTTTCGTAAGTTACACGACCCTTAATTTGCCTTGATCTAGCCGTGTCAAATGGATCTACATAGGTATGGACACTTAGATGACTCAAGATTAGCAAAAACCACAGGTGCCCAGTTAGATTGTCCTAAATTGGTTGAGAAAATGGAATGTTGTCTCTTACCTTTCAAAAAAATAAAAAATGGAATGTCGTCTCTTTAAATGGTCTTTGGCAATCCTCACATCATGAACTAGCTTGCGGGGTTGGGTTAGAGTCAAGGTCCATTTTCTTCACATGGTATGTGAACCTGGTCATTTCTATTATTGGTTTACACTATTGAATCCTTATGCTAGGTTATTCACGCTCCAGTTAACTAGGCATAGGTGGGGTGTTATATTTTCCCGCATTGGTTGAGAAAGTGGTTGCTGTCTCCTTGACCGGTCTGGATAATCCTATGTAATAAACTAACTTTTGTGGTTAAGTTAGACTTTAAGGGTCATTTTCTTAAATACCCGGATTAAGTATTTACTCATCAGTATATTTAGAACTATTATTTCTTTCAATAGTTTTTTGGTTGAGATACTCCTAAGAAGCCCTAAATTGAGAAAAGAATGCTTAATAGTCCTAGTTAGTTTAGTTTAGAGTATTGCCATTATTTAAGCTTCCTACTTGTTATTTTACGGTGATTTGTGTGATTCTCAACAAGTTTTGTGATTTTCTTGATTTAAGAAAACAATACTTGTCACTTCCATGGTTTTAGATTAAACTGCCCGTAAATTGAACAAATGATTTGGTAATCAAGTCACAATTATGAGTCAAAGCCAGCTCCTGAAACTATTGCATCTACATTAAAAAGTTTGTTTCTGTGTTTTTGCTTGTTGAGGAATATTACGTGGATCTCTTACACCATTTTCACACAAACCTGCAAATCCTTTAACTTAACACCAGCAGCAACTGACACCAAAAGCTGCTTCTCTGAAAGGATTGGCTTCAACTGTGACACCACATTTTTAACTGCATTAAAAAAATGAGTAGAACAGCAGAATCACCACCAATTTTCAAAGCATCCAATAAATATGAAAAAGCAAAAAATCTGACAATTGCAGTGTCTTTAGCCTAAAAATTTCCACAAGAGAAAGCCAAGCATAAGTATGTCAATCACTAAAATAATTACAAGTCAATATCAAAATAGTAAGGTTGGCGATATGAATCCTCTATGTAGACTTCTATTCATTTCCTTTTTTTGATAAGTGCAATTCTATTTTAATAAATGGAAAAGAGAAAGAATAGTACTTAGTACTTACCTAAAATGATCAAGGACCCTAAAACTAGAGGTTCTCTGTATCTCACAATTACTCCTATTGACACCACCAATGTTGCATCTAAAGATTGGTGCATTGTGATGTTTTAAGACATTGTCAAATCATCTCAAGAGATCTTTCCCATTTCATCCTCTATGTAGAGTCAAATGTTGCATTACTTATGCAAACATTATTTTTTTATGCAGCCAATCAAATTATCCCTTTTTATAATAGGTTGTTTACAACTTCATCTTACTGTTGCTTAGTTATGGCATCTAATTGAGGAAATATTATCATTCACTTATTTAGCTGTAATTTTCCTCAAAATAGAAACTTTACGACTATCGAAACAAAACTTTTGCAGAAAAATGGATTTAAAATTCTCTTGCAAGTGTTGAAAGGGAAAACATAAGAGAGATCCTTTTTTTGGAAACAAAAAGAGAGAAAGGAAAAGATTTGAACCATACCCACTTGAGGCTTCACAGAGAATATAATCACATCACTATCTTCAACCACCTGCTCTGACAAAAAAGAAGAAACGTGTGAAATAAGAATTTCCAAGGAATCAATCAAAGGTTATAAGAGATATAAAGTGAGACAACTAGAGTCAGTCACTAGATCTCAGATTTGTAGTTGTACCAAAAAGAACAAAAAAACAAAGAAAAGATACTTCAGTTTTTGGAGAAAATGAGAATGCACACTCCATTTAGTGTTTTAATGTAAGAAAAATCCCTAGGAAAAGAAAAACAAAAACACATCATGCATTTGTCCATAAGAGTACAAAAAAGAGAAGAGTATAAATAGTGATATTCCTACTATGAGATGACCACGAGGTGTTACTGCCATAGCAATCACTAAGTATTTGTTAACGCAGGTCTTAAAAGGTCAGTGTCTCTTTGCTTGAACAAAATTTAAGGTCAATCAGAATCTAAGAACTCTGCTTTGTATTATTTTGTCTAAGAAAATGTCTGTCCTGACGTATTCAAGGGCACTTGTCTTGCATTACTCCAAGCCATAAATAAGTCAGTTAGTCCTAGCAATAAATGTTTCTTTTACCCATATTCTAACTCATCAAAATTAATAACTTTGTTGTCCTATTAATAACCTACAAGAAGAGCTTGAAAACATCAATAACTTGAACCACTTATTAAATTAAACCAATTTTGCTGTCTGAACATATGATCAAATCAATTCGGGAATTAAAAAATATATGATCAAATCAAGATTGTCCGGCACTTCAGAAAAAAGGCGTATATCGAAATAAGCCTTTTTTTCTTATTAACTCTCGTATGCAACCGATACGAGAGTTAGTGGGTATGTTGTTGTTGTTGTTGTTGTATGCAACCGATATACCAAAAGATAGAGAACCTTACCAATAGTATGATTCTCTACAAATGTCACCCGATTTTCTTTACAGTAGTTTCATGGGTACAACCAAAACAAACTAAGAAACTTCCATACATACAGGAATAAGAGAGATTGATAAAGTAGAAAATTATGATCACCAAAAAGCAAAAACATCCCACTGAGTGTACATTAAAAGTAAATTAGAGTGGCATTTAAGATGAAAATGTATAAGCTTACCTGAGAATTATTATCAAATACAGTAACCCCAATAGACTCAAAAGCAGTACGTCGAGCCGATCCAGAGTGGGCTGTTCGAATACGAGAAGCAGGCAATATCCCAGACTTAACCACACCTCTAGCTATGCTTTCAGCCATTTTTCCAGCTCCTATAAAGCCCACCTTGTATGAATCGGTTGGAATTGGACAAACATTCGCCATTTGGAAACTATGTAACAGTAAAGATACTACTTTTCTTCTGAAACCAACAACAGAAAATAAAAATAAAAGAGGAAAACAAGAGTCAGAAATTCATTGAAGCATTTCATCAAACACCTGGAATGCAAAACAGATTTCCCAAATCCATAACCGTAAGATTAATGATTCAATTGAAACACAGAATTAGAAACAAGAAAAATAAGAGGAAAAAGATTCAGAAATTCAGGAGAATAAGCGAAGGTGACGAACCTGAAATCAGTGAAGAAGGCAAGACAGGGGAGTAGCTGATATTGTGTTTTAATGCATCACTCTTTTCCCTATTTAAACTAAATTTTTACTTTGATAAGCGACTGTTTAGGCCCTTAATACTCGGCACAAATTTGCATTTTTAGGTCTATATACTAGGTACTATTTTAAACGAAATTTAAGTTAAATGTATCGCCGTCATATCTAACTGATAAAATTATTATGATATGATTTTGATATTTATGAAAATTATCTTTTATATAAATACAAGATAATGTTATGTATAGCTTATATAATATTTTGTCATTTACGATTTAAAATTCAAATATTTTTCTTAACCGATTAACACGTATCTAATTGGGGTTGAATACATAAATATTTTTATATATCCGTTTGGTTCAGTTCTAGCTATTTAAAACTAGAATATCTGTCCATCTCACACTTGTCTCTTTGATATTTAGACAAAGACAAAATAAAACTTAGGACCACAAGTTCTCAAACTAATATTTGTCAATTGTTTTATCATATTTTATAACATATATAAAGTACTTATATAAGAAAATAAAAGACAATCAAAGACGTAAGGTTTCAATGCAATTCTGGTTAAACATCATCACCAATTTATCACAACACACCTTAATTAGTATCTAATTGTGTATGGTGTACACTTTTTTTGTGTGTTGAAAATAGTGTCAAATGACACTCCATATGTATAATTTGAAAAATTAAGAGATAAGGGTCAAAACTATATCTGTCATATCACTTTTTTTTGTGAGTTTCTCACTTGAACTACGGAAAAGGGTCATATTTGCCCTTGTACCCTTAGAAAAGGGTCATATTTACCCTTCGTTATACTTTTTTGATATATTTGCCCCTACCATCCTACTTTGGGCACATATTTGCCCTTGTACAGTTAACTTATCATGACACCATTTTTATAAGCCTATGTGGCGCCTACGTGGCTCCATGTGTATATACATTTATTATAATAAAAAAATTACTTTCTATTTAGTATTATATTCGACCCAACCGAAGGAGTTTGCGGCTTAGCAGAAACCCTAGTTCCAAAGGTAAGGTAGAACAACAACAATGGTCGTGCCTCTGCTTAACAAGAAGGTCGTGAAGAAGAGAGTGAAGAGGTTTATTAGACCTCAGAGTGACCGAAGAATCACTGTCAAGGAAAGCTGGCGCAGACCCAAAGGTTTCTTGTCTGTCGTTTTAGTTTTACATCTTTAGTTACCGAGTAAGCGAGAGTGAGAAGTTTGAATTTTGATGCAGTTAAGAATTGTGGTGGACAGTGAGAGTGAAGTGGATTTGCTGGTACAGACTCGGCACCTCCGTGATATTGTCGTCCTTGTCATCCAAGGTCTTGCACAGAGGTTTAACATCACCTCACTCAATTCCCTTCTCAAGATAGAGAATTAGCATCATATCATGTTCCTTGTTTTGTACATTAGTTGGTCTTTTTTTGTCTCTAACTCCAGTAGTTTGGTGTTGATTTTTGTTTCTGTTTTCTGAGGTATTGAGTTTCATCTGGCTATGCATTTTGCTTCTTCCATTAGCTTCTTATTATGCTTATGCAAGTTAGCTTGGTATTGTTTATGTAAATATGACATATCTTTGTGCATGAAAATACAAAAGAAATACCGATTTGTGTATGATAGTTCACAAAAAAATTAGTGTAATTTATTCATATTGAATGTTCAACTTCAGCATTACTAGCAAGATGTGTCTTGTGTCCAATGTACAATACATGATAATGTGATTATGGAAAATTTTACTAGCTATTACAAGAAAGCTTATTGCACTCCGAGAATCGTAACGTCTAATTATAAGTCACATATCAATTTTGGAGTTAAAGGCTGCAGGTATTCCCAGTTCATCACCATATGATCCTTTTGCATAACTTGTAGCCTGATAAGAGTGTAGAGGCTGTCACGGCCATGAAAGCAATAAAAGACATGCAAACAGCGAGACAATTAGAATTTAGAGTTCAAAATAGACTTCTAAATCTAAAGGATCACAAAAATAGACTTCTAAATCTAAAGGATCACAAAAATAGACTTCTAAATCTAAAGGATCACAAAAATAGACTTCTAAATCTAAAGGATCACAAAAATAGACTTCTAAATCTAAAGGATCACAAAAATAGACTTCTAAATCTAAAGGATCACAAAAATAGACTTCTAAATCTAAAGGATCACAAAAATAGACTTCTAAATCTAAAGGATCACAAAAATAGACTTCTAAATCTAAAGGATCACAAAAATAGACTTCTAAATCTAAAGGATCACAAAAATAGACTTCTAAATCTAAAGGATCACAAAAATAGACTTCTAAATCTAAAGGATCACAAAAATAGACTTCTAAATCTAAAGGATCACAAAAATAGACTTCTAAATCTAAAGGATCACAAAAATAGACTTCTAAATCTAAAGGATCACAAAAATAGACTTCTAAATCTAAAGGATCACAAAAATAGACTTCTAAATCTAAAGGCTCACAACTTATATGTTCCAACGTCAAAATACTACATTCATATAAATTATCTAGCCAATACAAGACAATTAGAATAGCTACTTCAGCATAATAGAGCTCTGCACAAATACAAACACACACACACAAAATGTAGTTGCAGATTAAACACCATTTCAGCGCGTTAACATTTCACAATTTAACCACTATTTTCAGCAACAACAGGACAATTACATCATAACTAATATAAAGTGGCATAATGTGACATTCATGTTCAATGTTCACCACAAAAAAGAGTAAACTGAAAAGACATTAACTAAAAAGTATTGTCATAATTAGTAATTAAAACCCATGAAACATAACAAAAATATTTTTCAACCCAATAGATCACTTTTGTCCTTTTCTTGGCTTCAGTTTCTTAATTTTTTGCCTATTTTGCATCTCCAATTGACCTTAAGTTATAGCAGTTTTTCCCTTACATGTGAGGTTGGTTGGTGAGTAGGGAAGATTTGAAGGAACACTTGTTAGGGTTTTGCCCTGATTTTCTCACCATAATTTAAGATTTATTTTTCCTTAAAGAAAAGACAAAACATTACCATAAATGTTTTTACTTTTCTTGAAAGGAAAATATAATATTATTTTATATTTGGTTTATTCTCTCCTTTTAGGACTCCTTTTCTAGTAGGAAAAGTTTTAGGACTCTATAAATATAAGTTTGTTTCTTCTAACACAAACAATAACATCCACAATGTAGTCGTTTAGAGACTTTTGTTTATGGGGAGATTTATTCTCTCTAAAGTTTCAATGTTTTTCTTTATATTAGTTTTGATATAATACTATTTTGATTTTTAGTATAAGTTTTTGTCATCTGATTTATCAACCATATGATTTGCAAATTATAAGCTTCCGCATGACACCCTAATCACCATTCAGAACCCAACAACACTCACTCCATTGTGATCACCAACAAAATTAATAATCCTTGTCCCAGAAAGAATTGGTCCCTCTTGCCTGGCTCGGAATATTGCATTTTCTGACACTACCATTGGCCTTATAGTAGGATCTGGATCATGATTTGGGAAGTTGATTGTCAAATCTGGATGAACGGTATGTTGCAATGTAGTAGCATCTGGCTTGCTTGATCTTTGCTTTGAAGTTTCAGATAACTCAAAATCTGGCGTCTTACTTGGTACTTGGAATGCTTGGTCTTTAACTCAAAATCTGGCGTCTTACTTGGAATGCTTGGTCTTAGACCTGAAAACTGTGGTGCATGATGCATCAATGTTGGTGTAGACATGAAGTTCACAACTTGGCTTGCTTGGGTTGATTGGGGTGCTGTTAGGTTTATCTCTTCAGGTTCATCAATTAATTTCCTGGCTCTTTTCATTGGCTTTGTATTGACAAGCTATTGTAAGTAAAAAATACAAGTTAGAAATCAAACTTCAGGAAAAAAGTAAGTTGCTATTAGCATTGAAGATATTTTACCTTTTTACATCCTTTACTGTTGTGGTTTGGCTCTCCGCAATTGTTACATGTCATAACTCTTCCCTTTCTTGAACTTGCCCACTCGCCTTGCCTCTTAATTGCCTCGTCTTTTTTTTCTGACTCATTTAGTTTTGGGTCTGCCGACCATCTTTACTAGGTCAGGTGGTTCCATTGCTTGATGTGGATCCACCTTCCAAAAAATTTCACTTCTAACAGGTTGCAATTTGTGCCTATAGGTAAGCAGGAATGCCTCTTTGCTATACCACCAACTCATTTCACTCAAAGGGTCCAGCTTGTTGTACAACATTGCAGAAATTGCATGTGGGCATGGAATTCCATTTAGATCCCATTGTCTACATGTGCATCTCTTCAAAATCATATTTACAGTATGCCTATCACAACCTTCTGTGATCTCATATCCATAATCACCATTGAAATTAACCTTACATTTTTGAGCAATTTTCATGTACTCATTGAACAATTGCATACTCTTTGGGCTAAACTCAGTAGCCCAAAATCTCACTTCATCCTCTTTTTTTCTCAATTGGTTCATGACTTTAGTTCTTATTTCTTCAAGCATTTTGATGATTGGTTTGCCTCTAGCTTCTAGAATCCATTTATTCACCGATTCTGTGAAATTGTTCACCACTTCATAGTTCTTGCACACGGTGTCAAAATAGGCTCTACACCACGCATTGGGAGGATATTTCAGTAAATCTTCAGCTGCTGTTTTATCTAAAGAACCAATCATATTGAGTTTGTCTTTGAAATCTTCCTCATATGTGGTCCATGAACACCACCAAAATACCTTCTGCAGTTCCTCTGACCTCCATGTTTTGCACCAGTTTGCTTCAACATGTTTCGCACAAAATCTGTGATGTGATTCAGGAAACACATCTTTCATTGCTTGAAGTAACAAAAAGAATGAGTTTCTAATTTTTCATTTTAGTAATGTCCAGAACTGGAATGAAAGACCTGTCTAGTGCTTTCATTTTACTTCTGACCAGAATTTTAATTTAAGAATTGGACAATTCTTCAATTTTAAGTTTTGGATAGAAGTAAAATGAAAGAACTGGACAGCGATTGAAGCTTTAGAAATGAACTTAAAAGTTAATGTAAAAAAGAATTAGCTGGAAAAAAATAATTCAGATATGTTACCTTCTGCATGTCTGAAATGAAGGTTATTCCTTTACCCACCTCCTTGAGATCTAATGACCTTTTAAGATGGCCTAAAAACCAGTTCCATGAATTTTTTATTTCTTTGTCAACAACTACCCAAGCAATAAGGTAACTATGGGACTGACAATCTTGACCAACAACAGTTAACAATTGGCCCTTGGCTTTCCCTTTTAAAAAGGTTCCATCTATGCCAATAAAGGGTCTTAACCCATCCTTAAAACCCATTTTAAGTGTGTGAAAGCAAATGAACATCCTCAAGAATCTTCGTTTTCCATTGGCAAGTGCATCCTTCGATATATTTATAATCACATCACTTCCTGGATTACTAGACCTTAGCTCATTTGCATAAGCCTCAAGTCTATTATAATCATCTGTAAAGCTTCCTTCAAGTTTTTCCAAAATCAATCGCTTAGCTCGCTTGCACTTACCATGACTAACATTGACATCAAATCTTT
>NW_006239447.1:115952-148787 GCF_000226075.1 Solanum tuberosum
AGACATGTATATAGCGTATTATTGTTAATGTTGTGTATTAATCAAATGGTTTGGTATAGTGATCATCTATGTTGCTTGGACTCTTCAAAAATGTCATCGGATATGCATCGCAACCTTGGAAACTCTAAGTTTGACTTCAAATCATGTGAGCTTATGTGACCACAAAATAGTAACACATTCAAGGACCACAAACCATGAAAAAAGAAAAAGTCTCAGTAACATTATAATATTCACATTGTGTCATTCAATTAGGGGACAAAAATTACATTAAAAATAAATGGATAAATATCACGAAACACCAAATCCTAAACCAAAAAGAATAAACTAACACTTATCGAAATGCCCATAAATATAAAAAATTGACAACCCTAACTTCTATCATAGAGTAAAGAGATATAAAATAGACGAAACAACAAGCACTACAATTATCAAGTTTATAAATGCTAAAATTGACGAACCCTAATTGCAATAAAAGAAGATATATACAGATTTTGAGATCTTTTGTCCAGATTTTGAAAATATTCAAGAAACAAATACAATACAAAAGAGTAAAGAGATAACAGTTCCGAAGAGATAATTTAAGGATAAAACTCTTACCTATTGTTGGATCTTCTCTCTAAATCAAGACATGAATGGCTTTTCTCTCTATATGAAGCGTTGCAAGAATGATGAGTATAGAAATTAGGGCTAATGGGTATTGAAATCGGGTTAATGGGTCTTCATTTTGGTCGGGTCGGATTTTACTAAATGGGTCGGATAGAATACTAAATAGAAAGTAAAATTTTAATTATAATAAAAATATATACACATGGAGCCACGTAGGCACCATGTAGCCGCCACGTAGACTAATAAAAATGGTGACACAATACTTAACTGTACAAGGGCAAATATGTGCCTAAAGTTGGATGGTAAGGGCAAATATATCAAAAAAGTATGACGAAGGGTAAATATGACCCTTTTCTAAGAGTTCAGGGGCAAATATGACCCTTTTCCGCTTGAACTATCATCAACTATTTATCAAAACATGTCTTAAAATTAATGAGTCAGTTGTGGACAAATATTTTTAGGCAAATTAAGTTGTCACACACCTTTTGGCGCATTCAAACACTTGGTCTAGTTAGTTTCGAGGTATGTTTGATTAGTACTTGGTGATCGTTCAGGTAGAAAACGCAAACACTTGATAGTTCAAGTATGAAACTCGCCAAAAAGGTGATACTTCATATTGAGAGAAAATGATCAAAATGGTCCTTCATCTATAGGGATTGAATTATGTTGGTACTTTATATATGTCACCTTATCCAAATAGTCATTAATGTATATAAAAATAGTATCATTTTGATCATTAGCCCTAAAAACTAACTAAAAAGTAAAAAAAACTGCTAAACTTAACTGTGGGTCCTACACTTGTTGGATCCTTTCTTCCACCCTCTTTCTTCTGCAACTTCTTCTCTATCTTCTTTCTTCCACCATTTTTTCTCCAATTTTCAATTGATTTATTGTAATGACCCTCATGGTCATTTCTGTGTCTTTCCTTTTGTGTGTCGTTTAGAGCGTTCCTATAGCGACCCCAAGTCATTTATGACTTGCTGGGACTGACAGTTCGGTCACCTGGTCGTTCGTTTGGTCTTGTTGCGAGTTTTTGCGTTTTGGAGCTTATAAACCTTGAATAATCATTTTCGATCAAAAGTTCAAGGAGATGACATCAGAATCCAATTCTGACGATTCCATCAGCTCCGGAAGGGTCATTTTAGGCTAGTAGCATGATCGACATGACTCCCGAGGTTTTCAGTGTGAGTCGGTGCGATTAGGCGTTTTAGCCTTTGAAATTTGGCTTAAGTTTGACTTTGGTCAACATTCTGAGTAAACGCGCTCGGATGAGAATTCTGTCAGCGTGGTTAGCTTCAGAATGTCGAGTTTGGTCTAGATTGACCCTTCTTTTGTGTCTGGAGGTTTTCGATATCTATCCGAGCCCTTTTGTGGGTTTTGATTTAAAATGGCTTTTGAAAGTGGGACCCACTTTTTATCGAAATGACCTCTGATGGAAATTTCGACTGCGCCGTTCAGTCTGGAATATCAAATTTGGTATGGTTGCATATCTCGTTTGCGTGCACGGGGTTCCGAACGAGATCGGAACACCCCATCGGAATTTTAAGTTTTGGAAATGTTGCAGATTTTCTGCAATAAATTGCAGAAAATCAGCAACATTTCCCAAATTTCAAACCCTCATAATTCTCTCATCTCTCAACCGATTTGGGCGATCCAACAGGAAAAGTTGTGAGATTTTTTGAGGACAACGCGTTGGTGAGCTCGGATAGTGATTTGGGGTCTCCGTTTGAGGTAAATTTTGCAATTAACCTGACTGCAGAACCCTTTTTCGAGCTGTGGTTTTTGGCATTATTGTTTTGATCATATCTCACTCATTTTAGCTCGGAATTGGGTGATTCGAAGTTCCATGTGTTGAAAATTATCGTGTCTTCGTCGTAGAGTGCTTAAGGAGTGTTGGGAACTTTTTGATTCTCGTTAATTTCAAGTTTAGGCTGCTGCAATGTTTTCTTTTAAGTTGATATAAGTGTGGTTTTCTTGCTTGTTGGGTGTTGATGCGTTTTGATCCCCAAATTGTGTTTCATTTTGGACCACAAGTTTGGAGTGCTGTTTAGGGTGTCTTGACGGAGTCAAATTCGGATAGTTCGGTGCGGGTCCCACATTTCCCATTTTGACTACAAAATTGATTTGTCTCCGTTTGTTGTGATTTTGGTGTCTAAACGACTGTAATAACGTTGCGATACTATTTTTGATAGCGGGGCAGCGTTTTGAGGACGTTCGGAAAGGGAAAGCTCCAAAGAAGTGATTTTGGAGCGCGTGTGATTGGCCTACAGGTAGGCTACGGTTTTCCCTCTCTTAGATTGAGCTCGAGAATGTGAATGCATGTTGATTAGTTGGGATTTGGGTTGGGTAGTTATTGAATCCTACATAGGTGTTAAGAAATCATGTTTTCGGCCTATTTCGGGAATTATCGGGTAACTGTGAGCATGCTTTGTGTTATTAACGGACCCTCCTCGCTATGTGGAGTGCTTGCATGCTTAATTATTTTTTATTCGAAGAATGTTGGACCTTAGTTTAGGTTTGACTAGGGTTTGCCTCAGAAATACATTATTCGGATCCAATAGGCCTTAGTTTTGCTTCGACGTCGCCCGTCCGGCTTAGATCCCTGTGGACTGGTGTAGCAGACTTGAGTCTGATAGTTTAGGCCTTAGTTAGGCGATACTCTTTCTCCGATTATAGTTATCCTTATTTTCCCCGATGTTACGGTTTCACGAGTTACATCGGCGACACTAGTTCTACTTCGCGGTTTGAATTTGATTTTCAATTTGGTTCCAAGGACTTACATTGATTAGCTAAGTACGGACGGCGTTCCACGGACATTTCTGAGTATGGATCGATTGGGACTCTTTCAACAGCTACATTGGCACCTTTATAGAGCATCCGGTTAGAGTTCCGGCCTCTATCCCCCAGATACTTATATAGAGCATCCGGTTTAAGGTCCGGCCTCTATTGCTCAGATACCTATATAGAGCATCCTGTTAGAGTTCCGGCCTCTTATACTTGTTACCTGTGATTGGTTACTTGGGTACTTCTGGTGAGCATCCGGTTCGAAGTCCGGCCTCCGTACTGTCAGATTTTACTAATTAGGGTTAAGGTTCTGATTCGTGTTCTTCGTTCTTGGGTTCTTTTATGCAATTCTCTTTAGTTATAGTTATTTTGTGTACTCGTCGGGCTTATGGGGGTCCGTTCGGGTTTTTATTTAACTTGCGCACGAGTGTACCTTCTGGGCTTATGGGGGCCCAGTTAGGTGTAGTTAGCTTATAGATTACTTTAGTTAGTTCTTTGTACACTCGTGTGCATTCCCTTGTTAGTTGGATTTTAGTTCTTGACTTCGGTTTGTGTTATTCCTTCTTTTCATATTGCCTTTACTTTTCAAGTTCAGTCGGCCTATGATGCCTACTGGGTACCGGTTGTTTTGGTACTCATGCTACGCTCTGCATCTATTTCGTGATGCAGGTCCGGGCACTAGTAGCCAGCGTTGATCGAGCTTGGAGCAGACTGATCCGGAGACGGGAGTGAGCACACGACGTTTTGTACTATTTCAGTCTCCATCTGTATATATAGACTTATCTTTTACCTTTCGAGACAGTCCAGTCTCAGTTGTCCAGTTTTGGGACTTGTACTCATTTTGTTAGTAGCTCTGTACTAGTGACTTCCAGGTTCAGGGAGGGATCTTTATTTGTATTTATGTTTTGGTTTGCTTCCGCCTGTGTATATTGTTATTTGCCTACTCTTGTTTAGTTTCTACCCTCAGACCCATTACGTGTTGTTCCGGGTTACGGGTTGGCTTACCTACTGGTGGGTTATAGTAGGTGCCATCATGACTTGAGAAATCGGGTCGTGACAAGTTGGTATCAGAGCCCCAGGTTTATCGTTTTCTATTCGCTGTCAAAATCCTCTCTTACATACAAAAGTTTCTCCAAATTTCAAAAAATGTTTGTAAATTTAAAACCCATTTCAACAAATCCAATTCTACAGAACCCCCATATCAAAGTGTTGTAAGTAACAATGTCACTTTCGTTCTCTCTAAGTAATTCAAACACTTTTTTCAGTCTCCCAACGTTGCAAAGTGAATGCACGATTATATCTTTTAAAATTACAAATATAAAAACTAAACTGACAGATGGAAAATAAAAATTGACTAACATTTTAAAAAAAAATTGAAGAGATTTTTGTATGTAAGAGAGGATTTTGGCTGTGAATAGAAGAGTAAATCAATTGGAAATTGGAGAAAAAATGGTGGAAGAAAGAAATGGAGAAGAAGATGGCAGAAGAAAGAGGGAGGAAGAAAGGGTCCAACAAGTGTGGGACCCACGGTTAAGTTTAACAACTTTTTTATTTTTTAGTTAATTTTTAGGGCTAAGGACCAAAATAATACTATTTTCTATACATTAAGGACTATTTGGATAAAGTGATATATATAAAGGATCAAAATAATTCAACCCCTATAGATGAAGGACCATTTTGATCATTTTCTAGCGTTTTTTCCATTATCTCATTTTCAATGGATGAAGTTTAAACAAAGAAACAGAGCTGCTTGTGGAAATAAGCAAGGAGTTATTTTAAGTTTTGGCTACTCCAAAAGAGAAGCAATATTCTGAAAAGAAGATTCTGCTTTTGAGGATATCAGATCCAATATATCATAAATATCTTCATTTTGTGAATGTTTTTTGTCCCCAGCAACGAATGCAGAAACTTGATCCTTGAGCTTAATCCAAGACCATCCAGGCTCCTTCGTGACGCCTTTCAATCTCATCAACTTCCTCAGTTCTGCTACTTCACCCCACTTCCCCTTTGACGCATAAATGTTTGACAAAGTAGTGTGAGTCACAGCACAATTTGGAGCAAGTTTAAGAATTTGCTCAGCCGCACGGCTTCCACATTCAACATCACCATGTAGCCTGCAGCCTCTAAGCAAGATTGACCAAGCAACATCATCCTTTTCAAATGGCATATTCTTGATCATGTTCTCAGCATCAGTTATTCGTCCAGCACGACAGAGAAGATCAATCATACAACCATAATGTTCCTTTGAATAACTTATTTTGTACTCCTCTTTCATCAATTTAAAATAGTGAAAAGCTAGATCAACAAGGCCAGCATGACTACAAGCGATTAGAACACCAACGAAGGTCACAGAATCTGGTCTTAGACCAGCATAACGAATTCTTTCAAATAAACTTATAGCATCTTGGCTGTATCCATGTTCAGCATACCCATGAATCATGGCTGTCCATGATACAACGTCATTATTTTGTGCTGAATTAAATATCTTTGAGGCCTCTACAATACTTCCACATTTTGAATACATGTTGATCAAAGCACTCAGTACTAAAGGCGTATGATCTAATCCAATGATAAGAACATGAGCATGAAGTTGCTTTCCCTGGTCAAGGATTGCCGTACTACCACATGCGCTAAGTACACTTGCAAGAGCAAATTCCGTTGGCTTTGGTCCTTCCTTTCTCATCCATGTTAGCAGCTCGAAAGCTTCCTCACCACAACCAGCCTGAGCATACCCAGCAATAATTGTGCTCCAAGAAACAATGTCTCTTCTACTCATTTCATGAAATACAAGTGAGGCCGAATCCAACTGTCCACATTTGGAGTACATTGTGACAATTGAATTTGACACAGACAGAGAATCAGGAAAGCCTACACGTAAAACATTTGCATGCAGTTGTGCACCCCAGTCTAGTTTCGAAAGATTTGCACAAGCAGCAACAACTGCAGCAAATGTATACTCATTAGGAGTCACATTCGACTCTTTCATTCTCAAGAATGCTTGTATACCATATTGGTTTTGACCAATTTGAACATATGTCGTGATTACTGTAGTCCACGAGACAACATCTCGCGACTTCATTCTTCCAAATAAACACATACCATAATTTACTTTCCCACATTTATTGTACATTGTAGCAAGACTATTAGCCACATAAGAGCTCATATCCAAGCCTTTCTTCACTATCCTAGTATGCATTTCCCTCCCGTAATTCAAACACCCAATATCAGCACACGCTTTTAACACAATCGCATAAGCATACGAATCACATTCTACACCATCTCTCCACATTTCAGAAAAATACACCAGCCCTTCCTCATTGTAACCTGCTCGGACAAGCCCAGTTATAACAGCGGTCCAAGATACTACATTCCTAAGAGGCATTTCATCAAAAACTCCACAACCCTCCAACACTTTACCAGCTTTCATGTACATGTCAACAAGTGAACTACCCACAAAAACAGAACAAACAAAATTAGCTTTCATCGAATACCCATGTAATAACTCACCACACTTCAAATTCACACCAAGCCCACATGCCTTCACCGCAAGGCTAAGAGCAAAAGGGTCCATTTTGATAGTAGGATCACGCCGCATTTCTAAGAATAAAGACAATGCTTGTAATGAACTAGAGTCATTGACGTAACCAGAAATCATATTTGTCCATGTGACCTCATCCCTTTGAGTCATTTTGTCAAACATCTGGCGTGCATCTTCTAACTGACCATTTTTAACCAATTCCTTCAACTGGGAATTAATCGCTAGCATGTTTATTGGAGGAAATTCATGGTATTCCTGCATTAAATGATAGCTTCTGTTCTCCATAGCCAAAAAGTCTCCCCATCCAGCATAGGCAAATCTTGATGTTGCATAAAGTCTTTGAAGACGAAGCCTGATTGATATCATACCACTTCAGAACTAGCTATTTAACTCTGCCTACGGTTAGACACGTGATTTTTGACCGAATTTAAAATTTTAGTGCTTAAAAATAGGGGTGTGACACTTCCAGGCTTCCAGCAACCAAAATTAGCTATGTTAACTCTACCTACAGCTTTCGCTAAGCTCTAATGGCAGATTTATACTCGGCATGTTTTATTGTAGAATTTGAAAAAAAAAAATCTTGTTTTTAAAGTGAAAAAAGATATTTGATAATTGATTTAGTTGTATTTGTTCATGAATTAAGTAAAATTGAAAAAAGTGAAAAATAACTTTGAAGTTGTTATTTGAAATTTTATGACCAAACACATAAGTTCATGTTTAACTCCAAAAAAAAATAAAAAAAATTCATGATCAAACACATTCTCATAAGGTGGGATTAATTAGTTTCAGAATTAAAATTTGCTGGTGACTAAATTGTGACGTAGTTCTCATGGTTTTAGTATGTTCGGTACGAAAGAGAAATATTTTTAATAAAAATAATTCAAAAAAATAAGTAAATTTTTTGTTTTAATTTTTTATATTTGGTAGTAAAAAGAAAATATTGAACATTTAGATATAATTTGATCAAATACTATAACACCGACTTTGATCCAAGACACAACTCCCAACTCCAATTTAGGGTCCAATTCCTGATTCCGACTTGAGACCCGACAAGTAAAAGCAAATGGAGGAAGTAAATGTTTGCGTGTTATAGTGTTTATAGTTTTTTGAAACTCTTCCATGAATCAAAATATCAAGTGTAAATTGAAAGTTTCCATGTTTGAAATTAGAGTTCAATGTACATCAAAATACAGTAAGTACAAACTGCAACTCTCCATCTTTTCAGCCTTACTCAGTTATTTCAATTTGAAAATTAAGCAGTACTAAGAAAAAAACGGTGTACTTCTTTAATGTTAGAGAAAAGTATTGAAAGTACTCTTGGATTAGGTTCAAATTATTAGTTTTGTTCCTAAATTATTGACTGTCTAAAAATAAAACTCTTCTATCGGACTAAGTAAAACTTAGGTACACCTTCGATCTGGCACATGACATAGCAAGTAGTCTCAAACTCTCGTAGGAGTATGTGACTCTTAATAAAAAATTGAGAGAAGTATTGAAAATGTCCCTACACTTCAAGAGAATTTAGGGGTGTATTTCACTTATGTTATAACATCAAGGGTTATTTAAGTTCAGTTAATCAAGTAAATGAGTGTGTTTTAAGATTGTCAATAGTTCAACAATGAAACTAATAATTCGGGCTGAATTTAAGAGTGTTTTCTCTTAATGTTTAAGGTTATCATTGAAAACAATTGTGAACTTTAGTCTTAAAAGTCTGAAATAATAATTTGGGATATTTTTTTTGAGCTAAACAACCATTGAAATGAGATGAAAAAAAGTAAGCCCAAATAAGTAATTGGGTACAATTTTCTCTCTTTCTTTCTCACCATCTTTACTGAAAACCTGGTGTAATAAAATTAATTCTCCATCAACCAACAACTAGTATTTGCTTCTGCATAAAAAAAATGTCAAAGTAGATTAATTAGCATTATATCCTTAACCATCCCCATTAACTACAAATGCTAAAAATTGCTAAAAAGATGTAGCTGGCAAAACATTTTTTTTTAGTGTGAATAAATCTAAAACAATCTTATACTTTGACACTTTTAACTCTTAGGGACCTCAAAAACCCTCTATATAAACACCTTATTAGTGTAAGCAAATTTATATAATTAACTCTTAAGAAAAGAAATGAAAATGACTTGTCTCAAGTTGATTACTTTGCTTTGTTTAATTAACTTTTCTAGTGCTGTGAGAATGCTTAGAGAGGAAAATGATGATTTATTTAAGGAGGTAAATGATGCAACAACTCCTGCTAATCCAAATATCGGAGGATTTCCGTTTCCATTTCCATTTCCATTTCCAGGTGGAATTCCGAATATTGGTTTCAATATCCCGAATTTTAATATTCCTGGATTTGATATTCCTGGTCTTGGTACGGGTACTGGTGTTACTGATCCATTTAATTTCCCAATCCCTGGAGTTCCTACTGTTGGTGTTCCAGTCCCTGGAGTTCCTGAAGTTGCTGCTCCAGGCCCTGATGTTGCTGGTTCACCTCCAGTTTAATTTATACTTATTAATTAGGATCTTATGTTTTAAAAAAATATAAATGAAATGAAGGAGTAGTTTTATAGAGCCATAGGCTCAAATGAATTATTTCTTGTCCTGTTTTTTGGATGTAATTGATTATAATTACTCAAATGAAATAGGAAATGGGGTATATATCAAGTTAAAAAGAAATCGTACTCTTGATAGTATTTCTTGTTTTTACCCGTTTTGCTAGCTTCCTTGTGATATCCTTTTAATATCTCGTTATTGACTAATCTAAATTTGCATTGCCTACGACTCATTAATGGAGAAAACACTCTTGTACTGGATGGAAGACAATTTTGTGTTTTATGATTTAGTGTCGAGACTCGAGACAAGTATCATGATGTAGGATTTTAATTACCAGTTACTATACTATGAAGCATAAACATGATGGAATGGAATTGCTTTTGTAATATGCAACACCACTAGCCAAAGATATACTAAGAATTTCATAATAAATCAAATCAAACACTTGAGAATAGCATTGATGGAGAAATTCGCTCAAGTTTCAAGCACAAACATTACAATTGGGAATAAGGCACCGCCAAGAATCCTGATTCTCTGATTACATATATAATAATGTAAAATGTTGTTGCGCGTTATTTTACTAACGAAGAAGACACTCCTCTGTGCAACTGTTATCTGTAATGTAGTTAATACAGCTTGTACTTTCCTGGTCGAAAAAGAAACTTGGACCAATATGTTGATTTTGCCACATCAAACCATAGTTTATACTGGAAACACCCAAATAAAGCTACAGGAATACCAGCACAAGCAGCAATGAGCTTTGGCTCCCAATCCGTATGATTACTATAGACCAAAAAGAATGCTGTTGTAAACGCCAAGAGCATGCTAACTATCGAGACAAACAGCGTCGTGAGTCCGAACAATAACTTGGCAGGCAATGACACAAGAAAATCATCTTCAGCATAGCGAGATGTAAGAATGGACAAGAACATAATGATGGAAAGGATTGAGCTGAATAGTGCCACCGCATCTGATATGACGAAGACCCTAAATCCATTGAATTCTAGCAATATTGGAATACCAGTATCACTATTATTACCACCTGGCACAGTAAAGCCTGCAGCAAAAACCATCGTGGCGATCAAGGTTGCAACAATCATACAAGAATTTGCCGTGTCTTTCATCCACCTTTCCCCTTCTTTTAGCAGTAGGTTATGCTCTTCTGTGAATACTTCCCTAGGGGTTTTCTCAGCTTTGTTTTTGATATTGTGGAGTGAAGGTGGTAAAAGTTTCTCCACTTCCTATCCAATTAGTAATTATATATCATTGATCAGCAGCAACCCAAATTATTAATTAACGCCTTTAGTTCATACTAAACAAATAAAATGCAACAAGATGTGTTTCCGATCCATCTCTCACCTTAAACCACAATATCTCTTTTTGCATCTGAAGTGCTGCTCCAGAAACCCTGAGAAACGATGGCAGCATAATCTTCTCCTGTTGACCATCTCATTAATAATACACCGATGGAGACTTTTTTATTATACAATAATATTTCCTCTTAAATTGGAATAGGTAACATGTATTGTTGAAAAAGAGAGAGGAAATACCTTATTATATAAGTTTGAACATCCTAACGTCCCAGCCAAATGCAACATGTTATTGCCATTAGTATCATATTTTTGAAGAAGAAAGTTTTTCATTCCTCCTGTTTGGTGTATAAGACTGAATACTTTTTCCTGTCTATTAAAAATCGCATAATGGAAAACGGACCACTCTCTGTCAAATTCCCATAGGAGACGAGGATGATTGTGAATAACCACAGCTAAAAACTCTACATTTCCTGCTATTGCAGCAAATTGGATCAATTTTTTCCATCTTACTAGCTCCAATAGCTTATCCTCTCCGCTTCTTTCACACTCCGCCCAGAGCTCCTCAAGTAGTAGACCACCTTGTTTCTTCAGTATATATCTTTCCGGGAGTAGCCCTGAAAAACTTAGCAATTTCAGCACTACAAGCTAAGCTGCTGATGATCGATATTAAGCTTGTCTTGTCATACAAAATAGAGGGAGACATTGATATTAATTATTACAACTTTCTTGGAATTAATTAAGACAGTACGTAATTAAATCTTACATGTAATGAATCGGCTCCTGACCATGGAAGTCGCGCTAATAAACTTTCTCCACAGTACTAGTGGAGAATTATAAGGTCCTTCAATGGATCTCTTCAACTTTCCTTGTTGGTTACTGATAACTAAGGACTTGTGAGATAATATGTAGAAGACATCAAGATTTCCTTGTAACATTTGAGTGGTTAATTTTCTGTCCTTGTTGAATATTTTTAATGCTACATCTACAAGAAAAAAAGTTGTACGTACGTAGGTATTGAAAATTAGTAGAAATAATGCAAATCGTAGTTC
Source organism: Solanum tuberosum (assembly GCF_000226075.1). Taxonomy (NCBI): domain Eukaryota; kingdom Viridiplantae; phylum Streptophyta; class Magnoliopsida; order Solanales; family Solanaceae; genus Solanum; species Solanum tuberosum. Next base: position 127,796 of record NW_006239447.1, read on the forward strand.
AGCTTGTTGATTTAAGTATCATGTGATTGTGCTTACGTACCGTACATCTCATTGTGGGTAGTGATCTCAAGAAGTGATAATCGTTCTGTTTGGTTTAGCATGTCAAGATTTGTGACCTCAAAAAGGTATGATACCATAGCTTTATGCCCATAAATAGCTGCCGCACTGATTGGAAATATTGCACGGCCGGCAGGATCCAGACCATGGATGTTTGGTAGATTGTTATTCCTTTCCCTCATTGCTTTAACAATTTCAATGAACCCTGAATTTACTGCAAAATTAAATGCCGTATTCCCATTATTAGTTTTCAGTTCAAAGTCATCTGGTTCCATCAGAGTCATTAGCTTTAGCACAAATCCGGTGCTTCCTGCTAATGCTGCAATTTGAAGTACTGTTTCACCAAATTCCGATATCTTTTGACGAACCAAACTTGGATCCTTTCTTAAAATTACTTCAGCAACACTCCACTTATCTTTCATAGCAGCCAGAGCAAGAATTCTATATACATCGTCATCATTCATTTTCCTTTCATCTGCATATTAATTAAGTTTCAAACCACGCATTATTAATATTGTCACTTCACTAATCATATAAGCGCCAGCCACATGACACAAAGTTTACTTACATGAGAGAAAAGACTTGTCCTTGTGGATGATTATAGAGAAATAGAGAGATTTCCTATGGAAGTTCCTAAAATTTTTAAGATTTGCATGGAATTATTGTCCTTCCAATTTTCTAGCATTGTAAAAGATTCTAGAGAGAGGCCACTATTTTGTAAATATCTAGAGACTTATTTAACAATTATTATTTACACTTTAGCCCCTAAGTTACTAGTATAAACAAAGGGCATCCATTTGTAAAATCATCAAGAAAAAATCAACAAAGTTCTCTACAACACAATTCTTCTTAGTAATCCTCTTGTGTTCACACTTTCATTCTCTTAGCGATTCCTAGAATTTTAGGCTGGCTGGCTAGCTTGGCATAGCAAGATAGTGAGCAAGTGGTGCAAGAACGTAAGCAAGTTGTCAAGTGCTGCACATGTACTTAGTAAAAGACTAAGGACGTAACACTTCTCTGTATGTATTATAAACAAGTATTACATATATGTGTGGTATAACAAGGGTAAAGTGGACAATTATTATAAATTAATCAAATTAATAATTGATTTTACTTTTTCAAGGAATGCCATTTACTTTTCATTGCTACAAGTTATAACACAACATAGAATTTAAAAGACTGCAATTAGCAATTAATGAAAATTAATCAATTAATAAATTTGGATATAATTCAAGAATGCCAATTAATTAGAAGAGCTAATAAAAAGGCAACTCTTCTCCTCATATTTATTTGTAATGGCATCTCATTTTATCAGATTTCATTATAATAAAATTCATCTTTTTTTTTCTAGTAGAGAACCTAAAAGGACAGAATGAAAATAGCCATGAGACTCCAACTTTCACTATATATATTCACTTTACGCAATTAATTTAACACAATATTAATTGTTAAGGCACATAAATTTTGTGTATCATTGTCGATGAAATTGTATAACATATTTAATTATCGTACCATATAGTATCTTAATTTTATTATTCAAATATCATCCTTCTAGAGAGTGATAGTTGTGAACTTACTAGGAACTAGTGCAGGGTCGGGAAGTTGATTTTCAATATCCCTTCCATCTCGAGAGCCAAATTGTTCATTATCGTCACAATGTTGAGAAACTGGTTCAATTTCATGGGAAGGCTTGCTCTCCATTATTATGTTTTCGAATTGCACTGCTAACACAAACTAAATAAAGATAAAGAAAACTCTTGATCTCCAATGATTGTTTCTATGTTTATTTATATTCTTGTCTTAGGAGACAAAAAGGGAAAAAAGTATGATTGTTCTTTGCTTGAACAATATGAAGAACATATTCCATTTTCAATCACACGTAAGAATTTGATTTTCCTTTTTCTACGTAAAACTCAACCATTGCCACAGTTCAACTTTGAAGGACCTAAGTATACATTCATTTGTTTTCATTTGTTTCCATTAAGATTAAGACGATTTATTCTCAATATATGAATGTGCATATAAAATTAAACATTAATATTAAATTAAAAATTTAAGTTCCTGGAATTGATTGTTCTCTCAACATAGAGCTAATTTCTGAGAGGAAAACTTTAAAAAATGACTATAGTTTGGGCCTAATTAGAGCTCTACAGCTATAGTTTGCTTAATTATGAATTATAGTTATATGTAAGGAAGAGGAGAGAGGAGAGGGAGGAGAGAGGCGGGCGAGACTAGGAGAGGGAGGAGAGCGAGATCTGGGAGAGAGGAGAGAGGTTGAATACCTGTATTTGTTGTATCAGGTTGTATCATGAATACAAGTGTATCAAAAACTATTGTATTTAGCTACATATTAGGAGGAGAGAGGCGAGCGAGATTGAGAGAAGAAGGAGAGAGACGAGCGAGATTGAGAGAGAGGAGAGAGAATGAATACATGGTGTACATTGTATCACGAATAGAATTGATACATAATACAAATAAAGTTGTCTGAATACAATTGATATTAAATACAAATCTCTCACGTGTATTTTGATTGAATACAATTGATACATGATATTGTATTTGTTGTATCAAGTTCTTTCACAAACACAATAGATAACAATTGATGTGTATTAACAAACACAACTTGTATCAACGAATAAATTTGGCAGAATGCAAATTGTCACAATACAATTGATACATAATACATATACAATTGATACATAATACAAATATAGTTGATATGAAATACAAATACATTTGATACATAATACAAAATACAAAATACAATTGTCATATTATGTGGAATGTTTTTTGGGTTGGAGAGAAATTTGCTATAAAACCCTTACCTGTAGCTATGAATTGTACTTATTTTAAACTATAGTGACATATTACATGTTTGTCGTGTTGTGTAATTTTCCCAAAATTTAATTCAAAAAGTGCTTATCATATACTCTTTTATTTATAAAAAAAGTACTAATTAATTCGAATGATTCTGGCCCAAATTAAATTAAGTTTGTTACACTCATATCACTGCACTTAATATACTTAGCTTGGAATTTATTTTTTTACTATGTTCATCTATATTCTTGTCTTTATAGACAAAGGGGAAAAAGGAATGATTGTTCTTTGCTTGAACTATATGAAGAACTCATTCCATCTCAATCACGTAAGAATTTTGGTTTTCCTTTTTCCACAGAAAATTCAATCATTGTCACATTTCAACTTTAAAGGATCTAAGTATATATTTCTTACTAGTTAAGCCCTCATTTGCTTTCAAAATTAAGTCCGTTTGTTTTCAATATATGAACGCATGTGCATATAAAATTAAACATCTAATTTCTGAACTATTTATAATCAATTTTCTAGGAGAAAATTTAATTTAAAAAGTTCTTATCATATACTCTTTTATTTATGAAAAAAGTACTAATTAACTAAAATGATTCTTGCCCAAATTAAATTGACTTTGTTACACTCATATTACTGCACTTATTATACTTAGCTTGCAAAAAGAAAAAAGGTCACAAGAGTAGAATCATAACTATACAAATATATTGAAAATACAATATACATTTACAATTACGATATATATATAGCAAGAAAACAAACTTAGACAGTCAATAGAGGAACATTCACAAATTAAACTAGTACAAAAGACAAGGAAAATAGAAGAGACAACTTTATATTAAAGGTGTATATATGTATAGAGTAAGCAACTCTTTTCCTTACGAATATAATAATTATATACTTATCTTGTAAAGAAAATAAAGGCCACAGAAGGAGAATCCTAATTGTACTAATATGCTGAAAATATAGTGTATATTTATATTTACACTGTACCAAGTCCACATTACTTGATATATCAGTTAAATGTTCACAAAGGAAGTACCTCCAGATGTATGTGCTATAGAACTCCTACTTCTGACTCCATTCAATACACTTTTGGTGAAGGAGAAGTTGCTGCACATAATTGGAAAGTTATAGGGGTTCTATTTACAATTATGATACATAGCAAGAAAACGAAGTTAGGCTATTCTGTTCCTCCTTTGATTCTTCTCTCTAAATTTTTCAGTGATTTGAGGACTATATATAATAGCACATTTTTCGAATGTAGCTAGGAGGCCACATCTTGATCTCTTATGAATATACCATGAATTTATGAAAATTTTGAGATCACCTATATTACCGTAGTTTCAATTTATTGCACCCAATCAATACATACCCCTCAATTCCATATTAAGTTAATTTTTGAGGTGTTTCACACCCTTTAAGAAAAGTAGATTAAGACATAAATTGAACCTATTTTTCCATTTTTACCCTTATTAATTATTGTCAAATTTATGATTAAAATAACTAAATATTAATTAATCACTAATTCCAATACTAACTAATGAAGGGTAAAATTGGAAGAACACTCTAAAAGTAGTCTTGAAAACTGAACAATTAAATTAATTTGAAAAATGAAAAATGCCTCAAAAATTACTTAATATGGAATGGAGGGAGCATTAATTAGTGCTCAGTATAGCAAAGTTAAGAATACTTGATATATCAGCTAAACTTCAGTACGTACTAGGAAGAAGATAAGCGGACTCTCAAATCGATTCATGACTTTGGAATATTCTTATTATGTAAGCTGATTTTAATAATTAAGTGTTTCGGCTATTATGCCATGAATTCTGTTGTTGTGTTTGACGATAAAGAGTATTCAATTGACCAATATTTTGTCCATGTTGCTACGCCAGTACTGGGCTCAACAGCTAGCAATGGATCAAAATTAGTTGATCTTTTTGTTTGTGTTTGATCACATCATAATTCTTCTAATGCAGTAGATATATATTTCTCAGTTGTAAGACTTGAGGTTGATATACAAAAGTTGTCTAAAATGTGAAGTTGTGAACTTAGATTATCAAGAAACACGACTTTTCTTATATTTGCGCTACATATACAAATCAAACTTTTCTACATCACTCAAAACTTAAAAGATTTTTACACTTGAAGTTGCATTGTTCAATAACAGTAATCTTTACTCCACAATACAGAATGAACTGTTCAATTGCAAGTTTTTGTGTTTTATGATTTAGTGTCGAGGCAACTATGATGATGTAGGATTTTGCATACATACAACCATTATCTGCAATGAAGGCTCTGTTGTTAAAAGAGTTTGTGCTTTCCTGGTCTAAGAAAGAACCTGGACGAATATGTTGATTTTGCCACATCAAACCATAGTTTATACTGTAAACACCCAAATAAAGCTACAGGAATACCAGCACAGGCAGCAATGAGCTTTGGCTCCCAACCCGTATGATTACTGTAGACCAAAAAGAAGGTTGCTGTAATCGCCAAGAGCATGCTAACTATTGAGACAAACAACGCCGTAAGTCCGAAGAATAACTTGGCAGGCAATGACACAAGAAAATCATCTTCAGCATAGCGAGACGTCAGAATTGACAAGAACATAATTATGGAAATGATTGAGCTGAATAGAGCCACTGCATCTGATATGACAAAGACCACAAATCCATTGAATTTTAGCAATATTGGAATACCATTATCGCCGTTATTACCACCTGGCACAGTAAAGCCTGCAGCAAAAACCATCGTGGCAATCAAAGTTGCTACAATCATACAAGAATTTGCAGCGTCTTTCATCCACCTTTCCCCTTCTTTTAGTAATAACTTATGCTCTTCGGTGAATAATTCCCTTGGCGTTTTTCCAGCTCTGTTTCTCATCTGGTGGTGTGAAGGTGGTAAAAGTTTCTCCACTTCCTAGTCAATTAGTAATTATCATTCCGCAGCAACAAAAATTTTTGAGAGCCATAACTCTTCCCATTAATGAAAACGCTAAAAATGAATGCCTTTTAAGTATACATATAACAAGAAGTGGAAAATATAGTTTTATGTAATCTCTCACCTTGAACCACATTATCTCTCTTTGCATTTGAAGCGCTGCTCCAGAAACCTTGAGAAATGCAAGAATTAAACAATACACTAAATAGAAAATTTCCTTCTCTGTATTTCTTGATGATTAAACTATACAATTGGTGCTGTATTTATACAGGTGTTGAAGAATCTTTCTACTAACAAACTAGACAGGTGTCTATTTCTAATTGACCTATTTCTAACAAACAAAATAAATACAAGAAGTAAAAGAAACGTTGCAAGGCCTAATGATATGTACAGATTTGTTTATTGGATCTGAGTGTATGCTTAAGCCCAAAACGTTTAGGCCCAAAGTTTAGCTGGTGGTAGAAGTCCAAATGAGTCCCAAAGCCCAAATATCGTTTTCACCAATAATCAACTTTCTCTATTCATTACAATAGTCATTCTTGTGGCTATGACAGCTATGAAATCCAACACCCCCCCTCAAGTTGGAGGCGTAGAGGATACTCCCAACTTGTGAAGAAGGCTATGGTGAAGAGGTCCAGCAAGAGATTTGGTGAACAGATCGGCAAGCTGAGAAGAGGAACGAACATGAGAAAGAGAAATGAGGCCGGCGAGGTACTGTTGACGAACGAAATGACAGTCGATTTCGACATGCTTCGTTCGTTCATGAAACACGGGGTTTTTAGCGATGTGGATTGCAGCTGAACTATCTGACTGAAGAGGAACTGGTAAAGAGATCGGAACAGTGAGATCGGCGAACAAACGAACCAACCAGGTGAGTTCTGCCACTACCCTTCTCATTAATCTATACTCAGCTTCAGCTGAGCTGAGTGAAATCGAAGCTTGCTTCTTCGATTTCCATGAAATTGGAGAAGAACCAAGGGAGATATAAAACCCACTGACTGATTTTCGTGAATCCGGACAGGTACCCCAGTCAGAATCGCAGAAAGCCAACAGCTTGTATGATGAATCACTGTTCATAAATAGACCAAGACCAGGGTCCTTCAACAAATAGCGGAGAACCCGTAAGGCTGCAGTAAAATGGGGAACCCTTGGATCTTGCATATACTGACTAAGATGTTGTACGGTGAAAGAAAGATCTGGTCTGGTGTGAGTAAGGTAATTCAACTTTCCCAATAAATGCCTGTAGGTAGTTGGATCCTTCAAGGGGATACCATCATTTGCCTTTAATTTGACAGTAGGATCCAATGGCGCGGAAACAGGTGAAAGATGTAGACAATCAAATTCTGCTAATAGGTCTAAGGTGAACTTGCGCTGAGACAGAATCAAACCATTAGGCTCGCGAATAACTTCTAGTCCTAAAAAGAAATGCAAGTTCCCAAGATCCTTAATCTTAAACTCAGCATCTAAAAACAATTTTAAATCTTGTAAAGCTGCTGCATCATCACCTGTTAATAGAATATCATCTACATAAACTGCAACAATAGAGATGGAGTTGTCGGTTTTCTTAAAAAATAAAGAATAGTCATTTAGAGAATGACTATATCCTTTGAAACTGAGAGCGGCAGTGAGTTTGGAATACCATTGGCGCGATGCTTGCTTAAGACCATAAATAGACTTCTTTAACAAACAAACATGAGTAGGTGAAGGAGGTGTAATCCCAATAGGAAATTTCATATATACTTCTTCATCAAGATCTCCATGTAAAAAAGTGTTATTGACATCCAACTGAAACAAATCCCATCCTTTCTTTACAGCAAAAGCAAGAATGCACCGAATAGTTGTCATTTTCACCACTGGTGAAAATGTCTCGTTGTAATCCACCCCTTCTTTTTGAATATCACCTCTAATAACCAGTCGTGCCTTAAGTCTTTCAATAATACCATCTGAATGTTGTTTCACTTTATATACCCACTTACAAGGTAAAGCCTTTTTCCCATGAGGTAATTCAACTACATCCCAAGTTTTGTTCAATTCTAGAGCAGATAATTCTTTATGCATTGCTTCCTGCCAGGCTGGATCATGTGCTGCCTGTTCATAGCTAACAGGTTCATGGATACTAGAAACAGAGGTGAGCATGACTTGATTAATAGAAGATAATTTGTTGAAAGGAAAAGAAATAGGGGTAACAGGACTCAGAAAACAGGTTGAACTCACATCTGTGAGTTGAAGGGCATTGCAAACATAGTCTTTAAGATATGCAGGTGTCCTAGTAATTCTAGAAGACTTTCTAAGCAAATCATCAATAACAGGATTGGTGGGAGAAATACTGGAAACCCTAGGATAAGTGGTATTAAGAGAGTCAGAAATATGGGAAGAAGGTTCTAAAACAGTGGTATCTGAAGGAATAGGGTTAGAAACAGAAAAGGGAATATCAGAATTGGAAGGAACAGTGTAATCATCATAATCAGAAGAGGGAGTGGAAACAGGAAAAATCTTTTGAGAAAGATGTGTGTCAGATGCAAAAGGGAAGTACTCTTCATGAAAGACAACATTTCTGGAAATTGATATTTTCTTTGTTTTTAGGTTTAGAACTTTATATCCCTTTTTTCCATAAGGATAACCCAGAAAAACACAAGGTAGAGCCCTTGGGTCAAATTTTGTTCTGTGAGGAGGAAGAGTAGAAACAAAACATAAACACCCAAAACATTTTAGAGTTGAGTAAACAGGATTAGATTTGAAAAGAATTTCAAAAGGTGTTTTATGGTCTAATACAGAAGAAGGAAATCTGTTTATGAGGTAAGTGGCTGTTAATAAACATTCCCCCCAATAGATAATAGGTAAATGAGACTGATAAAGTAGAGCTCTTGATGTTTCTAACAACTGCTTGTGTTTTCTTTCCACTATCCCATTTTGTTGTGGAGTGTAAGCACAGGTAGTTTGGTGGATAATTCCTTTGCACAGAAAAAAATCAGTTTGCAATTTCCCACTTCCCAATTCAAAAGCATTATCAGTTTTGATTATTTTAACCTTGGAATTGAATTGTCTTTCTATCATGGAGATAAAAGATTTGAGAATGGGAAAAGCATTGGATTTAGTGCTAAGAAGATGTGTCCAAGTAGCTCTACTAAAATCATCAACAATAGTTAGAAAGTATCTAAAACCATCATGTGTGGGAGTTTTGTAAGGGCCCCAAATGTCTACATGAATCATATCAAAAACTGCTTTAGTAGAAACAAGACTTTTGGGAAAAGGTAGTTTAGATTGTCTTGCCATAGGACAGATCACACAGGGAGAAGAAAATTTAGAACAAGAAGATGAAACTGGAACAATTTTCTTCATATTACTCAAAGGTATATGGCCTAATCTGTAGTGCCATAAATTTTCTTTTACATTAGGATCAAAGAAACTAGAACAGGAAGTAAAAACATTTGCTACTGAACTAGGAAAAAGAGAACAATTAGAACTAGAACTAGAAAGACTATTTGTAGAAGCAGCTGCTTGGAAAACATTCTTGGTACTAGCTGTTGATTGAGATGACTTGAAAACATATAGACCATCTTGTTCCTTACCAAGCACCAGAGGGCTCTTCAGTGAAGGGCCCTGCAACATGAAACAATTGTTAGGAGTGAAAAGAAGAAACTTCTGAAGTTGATTGCACAATTTATGAACAGAAAGGAGATTGAACTTAAAAGAAGGAATGTAGAGGACATTATGAAGAAGAAGATCAGGCAAAAGATAAACAGATCCTGAATGAGTAACAGTTACTCTATGAGAATTAGGAAGGGTGACCAAAATAGGTTTGGGTAGAAGATTAAGACTAGAAAAACAAATTCTATTAAAAGTCATATGCTCAGATGCTCCACTATCTAAAATCCATGAAGTACTGTCACTTTTAAACAAGCAAGCATGTGAACTGAGAAACTTAGCCTTACCAGCACAGGTAATGTTTGCATTAGCATCAAACTTTCCTCCAGTCTTCTGATTCATCTTCTGTAAAAGGTCCAGAAGCTGTCCAACATTTTCTTGACTAAGTGACTTTGGATCTGTAGAATTTTCCATCACCTGATTGCCTCCTTCATTAGTGTTGAAGGCATTGTTGACCATAGCTCCTTTCTAGTACCTTTTGTTCTTTGTGAATTTAAAATCTGGAGGAAAACCATAAAGTTTGTAGCATTGTTCAATGTTATGTCCTACTTTCTTACAATAGTTGCATGTCATAGTGTTTTTCTTAGAAAAATTCCCTTGTTGAGCCTTATAATCATCAAACCTCCTAGATCCTGCATTACCAACAAGAAAAGATGCTGATTCTCCTGGGTAATTGGGAGAAGCATGAATTTCTCTTTGTTTCTCATCTTGAATAACCAATGAATATGCTTGACCAATGTTGGGGAGAGGGGAAGATAAAAGAATGTTACTTCTAACCCCTATGAAAGTCTCATTGAGACCCATAAGAAACTGTAATAATCTCTCATCCTGATGAGCTTTCACTCCTTTCTCTTTAGCACCACAAATACAATCACAGCTACAAGCAGCAAAAGTATTGAGGGCATCCAATTCATCCCAAAGACTTTTCAATTTTGTAAAGTATGCAGAGATACTTGAGTTTCCTTGAACAACAACACTTAGATCTTTCTGTAACTGAAATAATTTTGCTCCGTTAGCCTGACCAAATCTATCTTCCAGGTCAGACCACAGAACTTTGGCATTTTGAGAATACAAAACAGATTCAGCAATCTCTTTTGAGAGAGAATTCAAGAGCCAAGAGAGGACCATGTCATTACACCTTGACCAAGCCTTTTGAAGGTTTGTATCAGTAGGAACAACTAGGGATCCATCAATGAAACCTAGTTTGTTCTTTGTTGACAGAGCAATCATAACAGACCTTCTCCAGCCTCCATAGCTTCTGCCATGAAAGGCAGTGGAGACCAGATTCATGCCTGGATGATCAGAAGAATGAAGATAAAAAGCATGTGAAGAATTCCACTGTATTGATTACAGGGATCCTATCACTTGCTTGAGTAGTTTGAACCACAGGTGAATTTTCGCCTCCAGTCATTTCAAAAAAAATATACAGAGAAGAAGAAGAAGAACTTCAAACGAGGGATTATGCAAGAAAGATCAACCTTGCTCTGATACCATGCAAGAATTAAACAATACACTAAATAGAAAATTTCCTTCTCTGTATTTCTTGATGATCAAACTATACAATTGGTGCTGTATTTATACAGGTGTTGAAGAATCTTTCTACTAACAAACTAGACAGGTGTCTATTTCTAATTGACCTATTTCTAACAAACAAAATAAATACAAGAAGTAAAAGAAACGTTGCAAGGCCTAATGATATGTACAGATTTGTTTATTGGATCTGAGTGTATGCTTAAGCCCAAAACGTTTAGGCCCAAAGTTTAGCTGGTGGTAGAAGTCCAAATGAGTCCCAAAGCCCAAATATCGTTTTCACCAATAATCAACTTTCTCTATTCATTACAATAGTCATTCTTGTGGCTATGACAGCTATGAAATCCAACAAGAAACGATGGCGGCATAATCTTGTCCTGTTGGCCAGCTCATTATTTAAACAATGATAATTAACCCAAACACTATTATTATACAATATTTCCTGTATCTATGAAAGAAACATGTATAGTTTAAAAAGAGAGGAAATACCTTATCAAAATAATTTGTGACCCCTAACCTCCCAGCCAAATGTATAATGTTATTTCCATCGATATCATATCTTGGAAGAAGAAAGTTTTTCATTCCTTCTATTTGATGTATAAGACTGAGGATTTTTTCCTTTCGAAGTAAAACCGCAACATGGAAAATGGTCCGGCCTTTTTGGTCAATGTAGTCTATAAGATCAGGATAACTGTGAATAACCAGAACTAAAAACTCTACATCTCCTGCTATTGCAGCCCAACGGATCAAGCCTTCATTTATCAGTACGTCCGATAGCTTATCCTTTGCACTTCTTTTACACTCCGCCAATACCTCCTCAAGTAGTAGACCTGCTTGTTTCTCCGGTACATATCTTTCTGGGAGTACCCCCGAAGTTTGAAGCAATAGCACTACAAACGAATGATATTAATTAAGCTTGTCTTGGTACAAAATTGATTAAGACATAGTTAAGGTCAAGTAGATCTTACATGTAATGAATTGACTCCTGGCCATGAAAATCAAGCTAATAAACTTTCTCCAAACCGGAGAATAACCTCCTTCAATGAATCTCTTCAAATTTTCTTCGCGGTTACTGATCACTAAGGACTTTCCAGATAGAATGAGTAAGACACTAGTTTTTTCTTGTAACGTTTTACTGGCTAATTTTCTGTCCTTCTTAAGTATATTTAATGCTACATCTGCAATAATTAATTAACTTAGCGATACAAGTGTAGCTATAAACAACATAAGAAAAACAGAAAAAGAAAGTGATTTTAGTTTATAGCTTACCATACATCTCATTCTGGGTAGTGATCCGAAGAAGGTCTAAGCGTTCTTGTTGCTGTATCAGATCAAAACTTGTGACCTCAAAAAGGTATGATACCATAGCTTTATACCCATTCATAGCTGCCGTAGTGATTGGTAATCTTTCCTGGTAACCACGGATGTTCGGTAGATTCTCATTTCTTCCCCTCATTGCTTTAACAATTTCAATGAACCCTGACCCTGCTGCAAGAGAAAAAGCTGTATTCCTGTATTTATTTTTCACTTCCAACTCACTTACTTCAATCAGTTTCATTAGCTCTCGCACAAATCTGGTGCTTTTTGTTGTTGCTGCAATGTGAAGTATTGTTCCAAGTTGGTCCGATATCGTTTGACGAACAAAGCTTGGATCCTTCTTTAAAATTTGTTCAGCAAGCCTCCAATTATCTTCCACAGCAGCCCGCCAAAGAATTTCACACACATTTTCATAATTCACTTTCATTCCATCTACAAATTAATTAAACTTAATGACGTTGTTGTAAAAATTCAAGACATTTACGTTATCTAGAAATAGATATATAGTTGTGAACTTACTAAGAATTAGTACAGAGTCGGGAAGTTGATTTTCAATATCCCTTCTGTCTCGAGACCCAACTTGTTCATTATTTTCACAATCCTGAGCAACTGGTTCAATATCATGGGAAAACTTGCTCTCCATTATTATATCTGCACTCTTGTTTTCGAAATGCACTGCTAACAGAAACTAAATAAGGATAGAGAAAACTCTTGATCTCCGATGATTGTTTCTATGTTTATTTATATTCGTGTCTAGAGTGACAAAAAGAGAAAAAGAACGAAGAACTTATCCATTGCTTGTTCACCAAGTAAAGCACCAACGATAACAAAAGTAACATACACAGAGTTGTGACGCATAAGGATGACTCTGTAAAGTCCTTCAAGAAGCCCACCTCTGCTTTTTCTAGCAACAGGGGGTTTCTACTTTCTAGCTCTGCTCCTCGAACAATGTTGTTGTGCTACTCAAGCTCGTACGTTTCACATCAATGTATTTCTTCCACAACACAACTCCATGCTTCATGAATGAACAAGACTAGAAGTAAATTCACCAGCCAAAAGATTAAAGTCATGACTTTAGTTATTTAGCCCTCATTTCAACTTTGAAGGATCTGAGTATATATTCTTTATTAAGCCCTCATTTGCTTTCAAAATTAAGTCTGTTTGTTTTTAATATATGAATGCATGTGCATATAAGTTAAGCATTAGTATTAAATTAAAAATTCTAGTTCCTCAAATTAAATGTTCTCGCAACATACAACTAATTTTTGAACTATTTACAATCAATTTTCTAGGAGAAAATTTAATTCAAAAAGTGTTTATCATATACTCTTTTATTTATGAAAAAAGTACTAATTAACTAAAATGATTCTCGCTCAAATTAAATTGACTTTGTTACACTTATTATACTTAGCTTGCAAAAAGAATAAAGGTCACAATAGGAGAATCATAACTGCAATAATGATTCTCCTCCAATCCTGTGACTTCTATTCTTTTTGTAAGTCAAGTATATTAAGTGTATTGATATGAGTGTAAGAAAGGGGAAAAAAAACTTTATTTAACGTTCTTTTATTATTTTGTTCTCCTAGAAACCTGATTGTAAAGAGTTAAGAAATTAGCTCTATGTTGCGGGAACAATCAACTCCAATAGCTTGAATTTTTAATTTGATACTATACTCTCTCTATTCCAATTTATATAATTTATTTTTCTTTTTAGTCGGTCCCAAAAAAAAGGACATTTATTTGTATTTAGTAATAATTTAACTTTAAAATGTCTATTTTATCATTATTGAAATGATTTATAGTCACACAAACATCCATAACTTATTTAATATCACAAGTTTCCAAAGTCTATCTTTTTTACTTAAATTTTGTGTCAAGTCAAACTAACTTCACATAAATTGAGATAGAGGGATCGGAGTAGTTTATAATTTCATATGCACATTCATATGTTAGAAAACAAACAGTATTACGATTTAGAGACAACATCTTAATATTAAGATGTTTATTAAAATTAAGATGTTTTAATCGTAATGAAAATAAATGAAGACTTAACTAGTAATATATATATATACACTTAGATTTAAAATTTCAAATATGGCCATGGTTGAGCATTCTGTAGAATTCTTACGTGATTGAGGATGGAATAAATTCTTCATATTGTTCAAGCAAAGACAGTAAGATAACACAACTTTGATGGAGACAGTAAGGGAATTCTATATGTATTGATTGGGTGCAACAAACTGAAATAGGATTGTATTTTCAGCATATTTATTGGTTTAGCACATTTATTCTTTTAACTATATAGTATTTCTAAGGAAAAGAGTTGCTTACTTTATAGTTTATACATACAACTTTAATATAAAGTTGTTTATTCTATTTTCCTCGTTTTTTATGTCAATTAATTGGTGTTTGTTCCTCTAATGTCTAAATTCATTTTCTTGCTATATATCGTAATTGTAAATATATATTATATTCTCAGCATATTTGTGGAGTGATGATTCTCCTCATGTGACCTTTATTCTATTTGCAAGCTAAGTATATTAAGTGCAGTAATATGAGTGTAGCAAATTCAGTTTAATTTGGGTGAGAATCATTCTAGTTAATTAGTAGTTAATCGTAAATAAAAGAGTATCTGATAATTAAGCACTTTTTTTGAATTTTATTTATGTGACATTATCAACAACGGGAAAAGGGTCAAAATTACCCCCAAACTATATGAAATAGACCATTTATACCCTTCGTTACATTTTGGGATAAAAAATGCCCCTGTTGTTATCCTAAGAAACCACAAATACCCTCAAGAGTTAACACCCCAAATTTTTGTTGACGTGGCAAGCCACGTAGGACTAAACCTTCCACCTAAGCGTTGCCAACTAGGATTCACTACAAAAGAACTAGACCTTTAGTGGCAACAACAGTCGCCACAAAATCCCAGAAAATCGTCACTAAAAGTTTTTAGCATTAAATTCTAATTTTGTGTTTTTTTCTTCATTGTTTTTAAAAAACCAAATATGATATCGATTAAGTAGGAGTTTGAAGACACTATATGTTTTATTTTTATGTCATTTGTAAATGTATAAAATGTACAATGATGCATTATATATATATATATAGTAGGAGATTTGAATCGAGAAGTAATTTTTGATTATTTTTCGTAATAATATTGGATGTTTTTAATATGGATATTGCAAGTTATTTATTTTAGAAAATTAGATCGCAATCGAAAATTAATTATCATTTTTTTTTTGTTGAAAAAATAAGTTTTACTAGCGAATGGTTGTTGGAGCCTTAGTCGCCACTAAAAATCACTCATAACCTTTAGTGGCAATATTTTGGGATTTTGTGGCGACTTTGTCGCCACTAAAAGTCAGGTTCTTTTGTAGTGAATCTTAGTTGGCAATGCTTAGGTGGAGGGATTAGTCCCATGTGGCTTGCCACGTCACTAAAAAATTGGGGTGTTAACTCTTGAGGGTATTTGTGGTTTCTTAGGATAACAACAGGGGCATTTTTTATCCCAAAATGTAACGAAGGGTATAAATGGTCTATTTCATATAGTTTGGGGGTAATTTTGACCCTTTTCCCGTTGTTGATAATGTCACATAAATAAAATTCAAAAAAAGTGCTTAATTATCAGATACTCTTTTATTTACGATTAACTACTAATTAACTAGAATGATTCTCACCCAAATTAAACTGAATTTGCTACACTCATATTACTGCACTTAATATACTTAGCTTGCAAATAGAATAAAGGTCACATGAGGAGAATCATCACTCCACAAATATGCTGAGAATATAATATATATTTACAATTACGATATATAGCAAGAAAATGAATTTAGACATTAGAGGAACAAACACCAATTAATTGACATAAAAAACGAGGAAAATAGAATAAACAACTTTATATTAAAGTTGTATGTATAAACTATAAAGTAAGCAACTCTTTTCCTTAGAAATACTATATAGTTAAAAGAATAAATGTGCTAAACCAATAAATATGCTGAAAATACAATCCTATTTCAGTTTGTTGCACCCAATCAATACATATAGAATTCCCTTACTGTCTCCATCAAAGTTGTGTTATCTTACTGTCTTTGCTTGAACAATATGAAGAATTTATTCCATCCTCAATCACGTAAGAATTCTACAGAATGCTCAACCATGGCCATATTTGAAATTATCAACAACTTCATCCATTTAACGTTCTTTTGTTTTTTTTCCTCCTAGAAAATTGATTATAAATAGTAAAGAAATTAGCTTTGTTGCGAGAACAATCAATTCTAGGAACTTGAAATTTTTAATTTAATATTAGTGTTTAATTTTATATACACAATTCATAAATTGAAAATAAACAATCTTAATTTTAATGAAGACAAATGAGGGCTTAATATAGATTCTTCAAAGTTGAAATGTGGCAATGGTTATGTAGAAAAAGGAAAAACAAAATTCTTACGTGTGATTCAAGCAAAGAACAACATACTTTTTGTCTCTTAAGAATTGAATATAAATAAAGATAGAAAGAGTCATTGGAGATCAAGAGTTTTCTGTATCCTTATTTAGTTTGTGTTAGCAGTGCAATTCGAAGACATAATAATGGAGAACGAGTCTTCCCATGAGCGAGTCTTAAGCATTTTACTATGCAGCATTGGCAGGGGCCGTTGAAATAATTTAAGTAATGATAGAAAAGAATAAGAATCTACCAAACATCCGTGGTCAGCGTGACATATTATCAATCACTGGGGCATCTTTCAATGGGCATAAAGATGTAACATCATACCTTTTTGAGGTCACAAATTTTGATTTGCTACAGCAACAAGAACGCTTAAATCTTCTACACACCACTATCCAGAATGAAATGTATGGTAAGCTAGCTATAAAAATAAACACACACAAACATCTCATCAGATACAAACTTGGTCCATTCTGCTGCAAAAGCAGGAAATCTAGGGTTTTTGCTTGTGGTTACTCGTGATTATCCTGGGATCATATGGAGGGTTGACGATAAAATGCATAACATTCTCCATGTTGCAGTTTTATATCGTGTTGACAATGATGGCAATAGCATTCTGCATTTGGCTGGGAAGTTAGGGGAGCCAATATTCAGTAAACAGAAAAGTAGTGGACAGATGGAAGCCCTGAAAAACAAACTTGTTCAGTCTGTGCCTCCTAATGCTGATAATAATAATAATGCTGTATTCGTTGAATCACTACAACAGCTGTTTCATTTCTTAAGGTTTCTGGAGCAGCACTACAAATGCAAAGAGAGATACTGTGGTTCAAGTGAGAAATGTAAATTTCACAGTTTTTGTTGTTTTGAAATTCTTTGCTGATGCAGAATGATAATTTCTATAGGAAGTGGAGAAACTTGTACCGCTTTCATTCCACAAGGACAGAAACAAGGATGGGAAAACCCCTAGGGAACTTTTCACAGAAGAGCACAAGGCATTACTAAAAGATGGACAAAAGTGGATGAAAGACACTGCAAATTCTTGCATGATTGCAGCAACTTTGATTGCCACGATGGTGTTTGCTGCTTGATTCACTGTGCCAGGTTGTAATAAGGATGATAATGGTATTCCAATATGGCTAGAATTGAATGGATTTACAGTCTTTGTTATGTCAGATGCAGTGGCACTATTCACCTCAAATCATTTCCATCATTATGCTCTTGTCCATTCTGACATCTCGCTATGCTGAAGATGACTTTCTTGTGTCATTGCCTGCTAAGTTATTCTTCGGACTTACAGTGTTGTTTGTTTCCATAGTTAGCATGCTCGTGGCGTTTACAGCAACCTTCGTTTTGATCTACAGAAATCATACGGGTTGGTAGCCAAAGCTCATTGTTGCTTGTGCTGGTGTTCCTGTGGCTTTATTTGGGTGTTTACAGTATAAATTATGGTTTGATGTAGCAAAATCAACATATTGGTCCAAGTTTCTTTTTAGATCGGCCAAACACAAATTCGATTAACAATAGAACCTTCTTTCATATAGGAGTATATACGTGTGTTTACATCAATTTAGAAAATTATCTGTCTGTGCCACTTTTTATTCACCAGACACATGTATCTCGAATATATTTCAAATACACTCTCTATTCAAGAGTGGTTTACATGTATTGAAAATACATTGATTGTCTCATTTGCCTTTCTCCTATCTCGCTCATGTCACGCCCCGAGTCTACATCTTGGACGTGGCCGGCACTCGAGAACCATTGATGGTCCCCAAACGAATCTTTGATCTGGCTCATTACTCAGCGGAAGACTTACTCAAGTGAAATAGGAACCTCAAAGTACATAATCGATCTCAACATATCTCAGTTATGAATTTCTCAATAGTTAACTGGAAATACTCAGTAAAACATAATTACTGTCTCAACGTAAACAATATCAACAAGTTCAAAATGGGCCTTAAAATTTAAAACAATTACAAGTTCATACCCAAACCCAAAGTAATTCCTCAAATATCCATTCTCTCATAAATAATTACAGCCTATAACCCTCATTTATTAAGACCAATAATTTTCACTTAACTAATACTAAATCAGTAACATATAATGTATTGGTATGATTAAGGCTGATAATTTTCGCTAGATTGATACTAAATTAGTATCATAAATTGTATTGGTATCATTAAGACTGATAATTTCGTTCAACTGATACTATTGTATTTGGTATCATTAAGGCTTCTTGTTAAAAAATTATTCATTAGTCAATGATACTATAAGAGTATATGTATATTGTTGTGGTATCATTAACGTTTCTTGTTCAGAAATTATTTATTCATCAATGATAGTTATTGTTTGGACTCACAACATTATTTGTCTCCATAGTTAGCATGCTCTTGGCTTTTGCAGCAACTTTCTTCTTTTTGGTCTCTAGTAATCATACGGGTTGGGAACCAAAGGTCATTGCTGCTTGTGCTGGTGTTCCTGTAGCTTTATTTGGGATTGGTGATTTATTATGAAATTCTTTCATTGTTAGTATAAGTATATCTTTGGCTAGTGGTACTGTTGCATATTGCAAAAGTAATTCCATTTCATTATACAAGAGTTATGCTTTACTTCTATAGCTCTGACACAAGTTTCTCGATCTGCAGGGCAAAAAGCTATATCATATCGTATATCATCATATCTATATATATTATCTTAAAAGCATAAATTCCTAACTTGAATGTTAAATTATTATAATATTTCTAACTTAGGTTGTGACTTTTTCGATGAGTTGTGACTTTTCCGATGAGTTGCGACTTTTTCTATAAATTGCGATTTTTCCAAAGGGTTGTGACTTCTCGAAAAGGTCATGACTTTTCAGATAAGACACAAAAAAGCATTTGTTCATACTACCCTTTAATTTGTTGACTATAAATAGAGGGGCTTCCTCTCATTTTCAACCACAATTTTTTTAATCTTCTACTCTTCTTCTTCTTGCATTTTAAATTTTTTTGTGTGATTTATTATCTTTGCGTGAGTTCGAAGCTTAGCGGAATATGAGATACCACTATTCTGATGAAGTAAGTCGTTCTATCCTAAGAGGGTATTGTAACATCTCGCAAATTGAAAGAACTAGAAAGAGCTAGAATTAGAAAGCGTGATTTTTGGAAATAATAAAAATCTGGAAGATTGGTTAAGTTGAGTTTTTGGTCAACTTCAAACGAACATAACTCCTAGCTCAGGATGATTTAGGTGTACTTCCAGGTATGGTTGGAAAGCTCTTGGAATAATCGTTCCAACACCGCCAAGTTTGCGCGATTCTGAGTTCGTATGAGTGAGATATCTCCTTTGGAAGTTCGACTGTTCAAATAAGGAAATGTCCAATCCGGATTTTTAAAGGGTGTTTTGGTCTTTTCCATACCCTATTATTTTAATTCGTTTTTGGTGAATTAACTAAGGGTCAAAAATGAATTGGTTTAGTTTAGGTAATTGGAGATTTACGCTAGGATTTTTGGAGAAAGAACGCAAGAGGAGAAAAGAGGAGAAAGAGCAAAGTTCGTCGTTCTCGAAGGTTTAGCTTGTGAATTTCGACAAGGGTTGATCCCTAAAGAGGTATGTGAGTCTTTCATAACGTTGGGTTCATTCACCCACACGCCAATCACATTTATTTCAGCGAAGTTTGTTCTAGTAAGTTGAAAGTTGATGCATCTTGAATGCTGTTCTTGAAATTGACATTCGTTCTTGAGTTAGGTTGAGATTGAGGAGTTCCTTGAGGTTAAAATATTGTTTCCTTGAGTTGTTTGAGTTAGATTCATATGTATACGTACTGGGTATCTGAATCTAAAGAGAACTTGAGAATAATAGTCGAGTTTAGGCGAATTGGGGTGGAAAACGAAGAAGGAAAAAGTTGAGCAAGGAACAGGTAGCAGGTCCGCATCGCGGACCTGTTCCTCAGGTTTGACAAAATTGTTTTCACATCGCGTCGCGGTCACGGACCGTTCTACCTCAAAATTTATTTCGCGACCAAATATTTTAATTCACCTCCGCGTCGCGAAGTAGTTCCCCAGCAGTGATTTCTTGATCGTTTCTCATTATTAACTATCTAAAATCATTCCTAAACATAATGAGATCTTTCTTATCACAAATCACAATCCTTGAATCCATAAATTTAATTCAAGGAAAGTTAAGAGTCAAGTCAAGCGAAGTTAAGAATCAAGTAAAGAGAAGTCAAGAGTCAAGTTAAGAGAA
>NW_006239447.1:149315-157853 GCF_000226075.1 Solanum tuberosum
GATTCACTTAGTAGTTCAGGTTCTATACCCCCGGCAAGGTATAGGACGGCTTTGGCAGCGTGAGGTAAAACGTTATATCATCACTATAGCTCTTAAGTGATGGTTATCGATTAGAGAAACTCCCACAGCAGTATTTTGCATTTTTTATATACATCAGAAATATTTGTATTTTCATATACAAACAGAGTTCATATTGTATCTTTGCATATATACAGAGTTATTATTGTATTTCTAAATACACAGACTTGACAACCATGTTTTACAGCTTTTCTTTATACTGCATTTATTTACACTGCTTTATATTGAAATCAGTTCAGTTCAATTGAGCCAGGTAAGTGTTTCTTCAGAATTCTTTCAAGCTTAAGTTATAGTTTAGCATTCCAACTCGTATACTCGTACATTCAATGTATTGATGCAAGTTGGCATGCATCGTCTTATGATGCAGACGTAGGTAACTAGGATCAGCATCTAGCACATTGTTGATCCAGTTGAGCTTCAGAGTTGTTGGTGAGCCTCATTGTTTTCGGAGGATCCTCTTTTTCATTACTTTATCATTTTAGTTCATTAGGATGTTGGGGGTCTTGTCCCGACATCCATCTCAGTTATTAGAGGCTTCATAGATAAACAATCAATTAGTTCATTTGTCTTTACTTTGTTATTAGCTTATGTTCAAAATTGAGTTGCCACTTTGGCTAAGTTAATTGTTTATTTCTAAAACATTATGAGTTAAGTTTGAGACAGTTGAGTTACCTTGCATTTGAGTTCTTTCTTAATGTTTAAAGTCTTCCGATGAGTAAGTAAGTCAGGCCAAGGGTTCGCTTGGGGCCATCAATGGTTCTTGAGTGCCAGTCCCGCCCAGGGTGTAGGCTCGAAGCATGATAGGTATACCATAACCTCGAGTACTTAAGAAAAATAATTTTGATGATATAATAATTATTTTTTTGCTTAATATATACATTAGTATGTAATGATCCAATATGTGAAGTTGACAAGATGTAGCCTAAATTCATTTTTTTTTATAACAATTTCTCTTGTGATGTAGATATATGCTTCTGAATATCTTTTTCAAACTATAGAGAATTGTCACGATTCGTTTTTTATGCTCAAGACAAAAGAATGACTTATTTATCAATGTTACTTATGTGATCTAGACTCTCATGAAGTTTGCTTCAAAATAGTTATTATTATATAAACATTGTCCTTTTGTTTTACTTATTTACTATTTCTTAATATTGCAGTATTTTAGACAAAGAAAAGTTCATATGACTACTAATAATGCCAGTTGAAGTTTGTATTAGTTTAATTTTTATTATTTATTTAATAGTTAATTTTATTAGATAAATATTTTCATTAATGCAAATATATATTTATATTTGGGGGATATTTGTGTTTAAATTAAAGTATTATATGTCACAAATGTATTATCAAGTTAACAAGATCTTCTAACTTCAAAATATATTATTTTAAAATGTTTTGAGTTTTTTTTATCTAAACATCTGGTTAGATGACAAGAAAAATACAAAGCAAATATTGTCTATAGGGTAATATTAGTGAGATAAGACTAATTACATGATTGAACCTCATCATATTGAAATAAAATATATACATTATTGCATTTAACTAATAAATTTTTTCATTGACCATCTTCATAGGTTTGCGTGAATAAGAGATATATATGACGATCCACGTTGAACATTCACAAAAGAATCTACAATATTTGTTTTTGCTAAGTTTATTATTCAAATCTTTACTTAAATAAGCAATATTATTTACTATAACATATATTTTTGGAATTGGTAATCACGTGCAACGCACGTGTCAAAAAACTAGTATTACTAAAAGTAGGAAGCTCCAAAGTGTAAAGTTGGATTACCATTTTACCCCTACACTATATAAAAAAATTCGAAATTATATATATTAATTAATTATTAATCCAACTCAATAGTTAATTTTTTATATATCAAAACTCCAAAATGCAAAGTTGGATTACCATTTTACCCCTACACTATATAAAAATATTATAAATTATATTTTCATTCTCTCATAAATATAGATTTGTATATTTCTTTAATTCCTCTACGTTGTGAGTTCTTTAGGGTTTGAATTCTTTAACAATTTTAAGAAAATAATTTCAAATTCTTATTAGTCTTGCCGGAAAAAATGGTGTTTCACCGAAATTATTTTTGACACAATTTGATTATTATTTTTTTGATGAAATTCTCTTCTACAACTCCAAAATAATGGCGATGATATTGAGAATGGTGGAATAATGCTAGAAAGAAAGAATTAAGGAGTAAATGGGGAAGGGATGTGGCGGGGGACGGTGGCTTAGGAATTTGGCCGGTAAGAATTCTAGGTAATATGAAATTGAGAAGTCCAATTGGAGGAAGACGACTGCCATGAATTTAACTAGCAGATTCAGTTTCTCTTTTAAACAAAAAATGAAAGGAAAAAACGTGGAACCAAAACGAAGTGTAAAAGATCTTCTAAGTTGACTGAAGAAGACGAGAAGATGATTACCAAAGGGGTATGGGGTGAGGTTGTTTTCCTTTTTTTTATTAAGAGATTATTGTTGAACTAAATTATTATTAATTTTAGTTATTTAGTTAATGTATCCAGGTTTCAAAAAATTACAAAATTAACTTCAAAAAAATTTAAAAAATAATATTAGGATCTATTCATGCACTCAAGGACAGTGAATTACACTTATCTTGCCACATAAGCATTTTGTGTTTAATGGGTATATGTTTTGAACAATTTAGGTGTTCAATTGGTACAAGTCGTGATTGAGGTGTCTAAACAAGAAAGGATACAACCCCAACTAATGTACTAATAACTAATAGAATTGTCCAAGTCCTAAATGTGGACATAGACGAAAGAGAACCCATGGCAGCCCGGAAGAATTGGCTCACCCTTGAATTTGAACGATCGCTGATCTCCTAAGTGAGATCTGTCAATAGCTGCTTGAAGATGCCTTGTACTCAACAAAAATAAGAGCAAGTGTAGTATCAGTACAAAATCACAGTGTACTGATAGGATCACGCGGCTATCCCACTAAGTGCAACATACATAAGTCAGACAACAATATAACCACATGCATATATCGAACATATATAATATCATCAACATTTACGAACAACAAACAACTTCACATGTCTCAAAATACACAATTATGACAAGTCATTGGTCCTCTCATGGAAACCAAACCCAAATATTTAGTATACTGGAACGTGGTACCCGATCTAATGATTATGTCGGAACGTGGAAACCGATCCCATAATTGTGCCGGAACATGGCAACCGATCCAAGTTAGTTATGCCGAAATGTGGCAACTGATCCATTCAACATACCACAATCACAATGACAAGTATATCCTCAAGATCATATAATTAAGTCATGATTTCATGATAACCATCATTCATCTACCTCATTTACTGATCAATAATGCAACATTCATATACATGCATGTATCATAATGAAGCAAGAACGACATACATCACACAATCATAGAATCACAACCATCACCTACCTCGAAATAAGCTTGAAACCCTAAGAAACTTGATCCTTCCCTTTCCGAATTCATTCCGCTTGTTCTTGGTCTACAAACAATCAATATAATACGGGAATCAATAAACAATCACTAATTACTCGGATTACTAACAATTCTAACAACCGTAGATCATACCAATGATCCCAAGTATCCAAAATAGGGTTGTTTTCACCATAGAATCTAGATAAAAAAAACCCTCCCCCATCGATAATTACCCATTCTATTACGTTCTACGGATTGAAAAATGGATTTGGGGACTGAAAAACTTACCTTTAGTCTCGAGAATGGTGGAAAATTGTTAGGAGTCACCTAGGGTTTGTCCCTTAGCTCTAAGAATCGAAAAGTGCAGAATAAAGTCGTTTAGGGGTTTATTTACGACTTTAGTCGAGTCGAACCCGCCATAACGGCCCTCACCCCGATGTAGCGGCCCCGCCAGAGTGGCTTGCACGAACCAGTGAGCTATTTAAAGAATTTCAAATACCCATTCACAACACACCTCTAACCAACGACGCTCAAAAAATACCATTTACGCTAAGGTCGATTTCGGGAGTTCTACTCGCCCGAATTCAATTCCGTAAAGTCGCACGGATTCCTTAACGAGTTATCTATCTACTCATGTAATCAAAATCATAAATGAGTCACCCAATTGTTAACAGATTTTCCTACACCTTAATGACTCCGATTTCGTCTAAATCTGGACTAGGTTGGGAAAATCCAAATTAGTACGAAAAAGTTTTCCGACTCAAAATTTTCCCGTTGGCTTTTCTATAACGATGGAACCCGATCGTTACACTTAACTATGCGGACGTCCTATTACCCCCTAAACAATCTTGAATAGATATTATTACATCACTTTTCGTCTACTTGGCATAGAGAGTGTATGCACTCTCTTTAAAGAGAGTGAGCAACATAAAATAATTAATATAACTTTATTTTTATAGGTATTTTGTTATAAAATATAATTTCTTATTTTTCTTATTACTTTAACCTTTTTTTCTTTGTTGTTTTTCCTCTTTCTTTCTTCTTTCTTCTTCAAAAATTCATTGTCATCTCCATTAAAACTCTCCACTTTCAATGTCACAATTTTTACCACAATTCCGCACTTCTTTTTTTTTACTATTATTAGTTTAAGTCTCTTCAATTTTAAACCTTTATCTATTTCTTTTTTAAAAAAAAATCGAACAAGTTGATGAACTCATTAGATTTCAAGATGATTTGGAGGTATCATTTAACTTTATTATCCGGATTTCATCAAGCTCTTTCAATTTTTGAAGAATTCATTTATTCTTTCAAAATTATTATTTTTAATTTTGAAGTTATATGAAAGAAGATAAATTAATTGACGATACTTTCAAAAATTTAAATTTTCTTAGAAAAATAATTAGTTTTGTTATCCCTAACTCAACAAAGTTTAGAAAATAATGTAATTTTATTAAGAAAAAAATCACTGGAAGAAAGGAATTTGATGGAAGAAGAAAAAGAAAATAAAAAAAGTGAATGGGAAGGGACACAGCTTGACGAGGGTGGGGAAGGATGGAAGTGAAATGTAAAGAAAATGGAGGAGGGACGTCAGCTTGAAAGTGGGGGTGGGATGGAAGGTGAAGTGAAATGTAAAATGAAATTAAAATAAAATAAGAAAAAGTATGAGAGAGAAAAAAGGTAAAGAAAAATTTAAAATGAAAAAAATTATGTCACATAATGATTGATGTGTGATAACACTTGCTTTTTAAAATCTAGCATTGACCGAAAAATGATGTAATAATTTTACTTTAAAATTGTTTAGGGAGTGATAGGACGTCTACATAGTTATGTATCTTTTTGAAAATTCGAGACAATTTTAAGTGTCACCTTATGTCTTTAATTGATGTATATATAGTTTAGATCTTAAGAAATATGTATATATTAATTGATTCTGGATATATATGTATATATTAATTGATGTATATATAGTTTAGATCTTAAGAAATGATTTAGAAGATAAGTGATTAGTGTTAAGGATAAATCATGAAAAAATATGTATAATATTATTGATTGACGTGAAACATTGCACGTACATTAAACTAATAATAATAAATGTATAATGGAGTATAAACGGAGAAAATTAAGTTATATGAAGAAGGGTGGTTGGAGAGAGGTCAATTATAGCATATAATTCCACAACAAAAGCGGAGTGCATCTAAGAGAGTGGCCCTACTCTAGTGAATCCCCTCTCGAACAAAGTCAACAAAGAATACTGGTGGGAGTGTTTCATCATTAATCAGAGGTGTCAGGTTCGAGTCTTGGGTGTGGAGAAAATCATGTTGGGAGCATCACTCTTGAATGGTTCCTATGGTGCGCGATCCTGATTTAGTCGAAGCTCCAATGTGGGCTTCGAACACAGAGTGTAAAACCAAAAAGAAAAACAAAAAAAATAAAGAGAGGGAAATTAGACAATCATCATGTAATAATAAATGTATATGAAGTAGACATCGGGTGGGAACCCGAAAAAAAAAAAAAAAAAGAGGCAAAACAAGACAATCGCATGTAATAATAAGTGTTACAGGAAGAATGGTTAGTTGGAGAAACATTAATTATGGCATATAATTTCACCAAGGCACCAACCAAGGGAAGTGCATCTAAGAAAATGTCCCTACTCTAGTGAATCCCATCTTGAACTAAGTCAACAAAGAGAGGGAAACAAAGACAATTGTCATGGATTTATTGATCTTCTAGCTAGGTTTCACACACACGTATATACCAAACTCATTTATGTACATAACTCTAGTGAATCCCCACTTGAACAAAGTCAACAAAGAGAGGGAAACTAGACAATTGTCATGAATTTATTGATCTTCTAGCTAGGTTTATATACCAAAACTCATTTATGTACATAACCTAACTATGGGCCTACCCAATATATACCAAGGCGAATTCATTTAGGAAAAAATTATTTGGATGAGTATCTTTTAATAAATAATTATTGATTTTAGTGATATTTTCTATTTATTATCATTTATAACAATACATAGCAATACTATGTTAAATCTACAATATGTATTAAAAGTGAATTATGTATGCAATATATATGTATTATAATTGTTTTTAAAAAAAATATTATGCTTGTTTAGTAAGAAATTGACACATTATTATAAGTGAATTAAAATGTGTAATAAATGTATTATCCATCCATAAAATTTGTATTATATGTGAATAATAAACTGTTCTTTGTAATATGTATTAACAATGTATTATAAATGTATTAAAAGTGATCAAGTGAAAGAAAAATGTTATTGCTATAAATGGTAAATATTTTTTTAATATAGTATACATAGACAAATAAATATGAATAGGGGGAGTACATTTATACATGAATTAAATTTATGATATGAGTTGATAAAGATATCAAACAACTAAGAGCCTATTTGGCATTGTTATGGGAGGGGGTCAAAAACACTTATTTTGAGGAAAAAAAATATTTTTCCCAAAAAATCAAAGTATTTGGCTAATTAGTAAAAAAAAAATTTTTTTACTAATAGTAAGATATTTTCAAGACCAAAATATTCATGTCATATATATTTATTTATTTTTCTGGTGAACTAATCGTATATGCTATATAGTGATTTAAGATATATGTTGTTTTGTTTGAAAAATTTTAAGGTGGTTGAGACACACCATGTCATACTTGTATGAGGGATTATTTTATAGATAAAAATTTATTTTGTGGGTCCATATATTGAAAAAATTTAAGGTGGTTAAGGCGCATCATGTAATAGTTGTATGAAGAATTATTTTAATAGATAAAAATTTATTTTATGGGTCCATATCTTTATAACTTTTCCATTTCTCGTCTCACTCCTCCACCCCCACTTTCTATTTAACCCCCTCTATGTAGAGTACTTTGTAAACTTTCAAATTTTAAATATATTTCATTACACAATAAAAATAATTATATCCTAAAATTAGTAATTTATTACCTCTTTTGCGCATTATTTCTCCAATTCTTCAATAGAAAAATAGTAATGTCTTCAAATTATTAATTTATTTTATTTATTGTTTTGATAATTCATAATGTTCATTTGTTAAAAATCAAATAGAGATAAATATATTAATATTAATTTATATTTGAAGTCAAGTAAAATAATTATGTATTTAAAAAAAGTAAAATTAAGATTTTTGCTCTTAACCTCATACAAAATCAATTGTATTATTTTTAGGACAAAAAAAGTTATTTAAAATTACTTGTAAATCAACAAAATCAAAATATAATTAATTATTTTTTTCAACCACCATAATTTTTTCTTAAAGTCTGGCTCTGCTGTGATCAGGGTCGTCTTAACCACTAGGCCACTAAAGTCATTGCTTGGGGCCCCATATTTTTGGAGGCCCCCAATTTTTCTTTTTAAAAAATACTTATATATATTATTTAAAAAATTATATGTACTTTTAATTTATTTTTAAAAAAAACATGTAAGAAGTATAAACAAAATAAAAAATGACCGTTAGTTTTCCCACTTTTTAAAGGGAATAAAACATTTTTTGGGAATAATTTCCTTAAGTGGGAAATTGTGATTTCTTATTTATCTCCTAAAAGTTTGACCCTATATTATTATTTACCTTATACTCATATTTTTTATTCTCTATTTTATTATTTTTATTCTCAATATTGAACTCTCTCCTACAATTTTTTTTGTTTTATTGTTGCTTACAAGTTACAAAAGAACAAAATTTGATTTTTGGATGTCTTCTACAAAATCTCAAGATGTGCAACAAACAATCATTATATTGAAGGAACACTACGCTATTTCGATATTGTTTTATCAACTTATCAAATTCACGAGTCAGGTTTTATTATTCTAACTTTAGTTTATAGTTTTTTGTTATTGT
The DNA here is from genome assembly GCF_000226075.1 of Solanum tuberosum. NCBI lineage: Eukaryota > Viridiplantae > Streptophyta > Magnoliopsida > Solanales > Solanaceae > Solanum > Solanum tuberosum. Next base: position 157,729 of record NW_006239447.1, read on the forward strand.
TGATATATATATATATATATATATCTTGTTTTAGTTATTATTCAATTTAAATATGTCAACTAGAAAATATGATTTCGATTTGACAAAAAGAGAGAAAAAGAGAAAACTTGAAGAATTAAATAAAT
>NW_006239447.1:157892-165801 GCF_000226075.1 Solanum tuberosum
CTTGATAGATTTTTAACAAATAATAAAAATTCTGAATAAAAAAGTAATGCTTATAGAATAGTGTTAACAATTCATGTAACTGTTGCCTCAGCCAAAAGAAGTTTTCGAAACTAAAATTGATAAAATCTTATCTAAGATCAACAATGTCTCAAGAGAGATGGAATGTATTAACTATATTATCAATTGAAAAGGAATTACTAAAACAAATCAATTATAAAACCGTAATTGATAACTTTGCATCTAAAAATGCTAGAAAAGTAGATTTTAAATAAAAATATATATGATGATTTTAAAAAAAGAATTTAAAAAAAATATTAGGACCCCTTTTTAAGATTTGGCTTTAGGTCTCCAATCTTGTTGAGTCGACCTGGCTGTAATGTAAGCCAGTAGTACAGTTGCTTGTTTACTTTGGATGACAATTGACAAGTCATTGTCAATGTTAAATAATGGAGTATGTCAAAAGGCCAAATAAATAAGTAGTTTAGGTCTTCGTTAAACTTCACATGTCTTAGTTCAAAACATTTAAAGGAGGTGCAATTTGATCTCTTTATACTGTTTGAACAACAATTCTTTCTCTGAGCTAATTTTTCAAGGTAAGGTAAGTGAAAATTCATTTTCTTATGAGCTATTCAGCGTGTAATGTTGGTTTTTAATTTCCTCTGTTATTCTTCTAGTTGTGTCATCGGCACTAATATATATATCTTCACATCGTCTCTAATTCTCCAATTAATTCTTATGTTAAAACTTCATGATTTTTATTATAACAAATCATCTTCTTTAATTTTCTTTGTTTATAGCCTTTCTTTCTATTGCCCAAAATATATTACTTATATTATATACAAAGAGGGAAAATTTAGCAAAAAGTAACACATTCCTTCGAGATTAAAATTATTTAATTTTTTCTTTATCTGCACTCTTTACATGAGTTGTGCATTTTAGCTTTACGAATACTAATGGGATAAATTTTGAAGGTCAATGTAATAAGATACAAGATACTTTAATTTCTTTGAAGTGTGTATATATATTTCTGAAGGTTTTTCATTATAATATTTAATTTTTATTATATTGGTTAGTGTAACTTTTCTATGACTTGAAGTTCTTTTTCTCAATTCTATACAAGTGTTATGAAGCAATTAGAGTTTTAAATTCTAAACCTAAGATACGCTTCAAACGCAATATATTGCTTTGTGATTTGTCAGGTAGGATGAACCAAATACTAATATTCTGAAGGAAACCTTGTATTATTTTTATTTTTTATTTTTTTTATCAAATTTATCACTAGACAAAGCGTCTAGCGGCCTTTTATTAAAAATAAAAAGATATTAATATGGATTAGTACAAGCAAGAGGAGCTAGGCCTTACCTTACTATTCCTAATGAGATAACAAGTCTCTACTAATTAACAAGTACGAAGAAAATAAAAACTAGAGAAAACTAAGTATTCTATGATCATCACGGAGTTTATAACATTAACTTTAGTGCTAGAACATTAAATTTATTATTAAGAGCTTGAGTGATATACCTGAGAAATATAATACATTACTCTATTTTTTTTTAGAGTAAACAATACAAATCCCACAAGTTTAGGTTCTAAATATGTGCGTTTACATCAATTTAGAAAATTACTTTCGGTACCACATTTTTTTCGTCAGGTACATGTATCTCGGATACATGTGTGCTAAATTTGGTAGAATTTATTTTAGATACAATGTATCCAAGAGTGATTCACATGTATCTGGAATACATTGACTGTCTCGCTTACCTCTCTCCTATCTCGCTCATCTCTCCCGCTGTATCAGTATTTCAAAATGTATCTGGTATCAAATATGCATGTTCACTCTCGCCTCTCACTATCTCACTTGCCTCTCTCCTTCTTCAGGTCGCCTGTATGTGTATTTTACAATGTATACGGTAGTAAAGAGGGAGAGAGGAAAAAAGAGGGGAGAGAGCAAGGGGGAAATTTGAAAGATTGGTGTACTTGACTTGAAATCTGGTGTAAAATTATTAATTAGTGAGATAATATGTAATTATTTTTAACTATAGAGTGAATTAGTATATATGGTAGGAATGTTTATGTAATTAGATATTAATTTCTCCTTTTTATATTAGGTGGATGGGTTTGGAGGTGGAAATAATTAAAGGAGATACCATCATTAACTACTAATAAGTAGAGTCGCTCGTTTTGGATAATCGAGTGAATTTCAAGGCGGAAGGAAAAAAAAACTCTTTTTAATGTTCTTTTATTTTATTTTCTCCTAGAAACTTGATTATAAGTAGTTCAAAATTTAGCTCTATGTTACGAGAACAATCAATTCCAGGAACTTGAATTTTTAATTTAATACTAGTGTTTAATTTTATATGCATATTCATTTAGTGAAAATAAACAGTTATAATCTTAGCGAAAACAAATGAGGGCTTAACTTCAAAGTTGAAATGTGGCAATGATTGAGTTTTCTGTAGAAAAAGGTAAAACAAAATTCTTAGGTGTGATTGAGAATGGAATAAGTTGCTCATATTGTTCGAGCAAAGAACAATCATATTTTTTTCCCTTTTTGTCTATTAAGACAGGATATAAATAAACATAGAGACAAATCATTGGAGATCAGCAATTCGAAGACATAATAATGGAGAGCGAGTTTTCCCATGAAATTGAACCAGTTTTTCAGGATTTTGAAGATGATGAACAATTTGGGTCTGGAGACGGAAGTGATGTTGAAAATCAACCTGTCAACACTGTAATATTTGTTAGTAAGTTCACAACTATCTCTCTATAGATCTTATAAACACCCTTAAGGTCTATGGATTTATACAACAACATATATAAAGTTAATAGTAGTGAGTAGTACTTATAAGTGCAAATGTTACTGAATTTTCATATATATGTTGTACGTACGTACGTACTTTAGCATTGTTCGATTGCTGAAACTTGAATATTCACTGATTTTAATTTGCAGATGACAGGAAACTGGATGGTAAAACTGCATTGCGAATTCTTCAACGTGCTGCTTTATATGATAACTGGAAGATTGCAGAACCAATTCTAAATAAGGAACCAAGATTTATTAATTTTGAATTTGGAGAAACCTCTGAAACATTACTTCACGCTGCAGCATTAGCAAAAAGTAGCGGATTTGTGCGAGAGCTAATTAAACTAATGAAAGTAGGTGACTTGGAGAAAGGTGTGAATACGGCATTTATGTTGGCAGCATTGGCAGGGCACATTGAAATTGCTAAAGCAATGAGAAAAAAGAATAAGAATCTACCAAACATCTGTGGTAAGGAGGGAGATTTACCAATCTCTGTGGCAGCTCAAGTTGGGCATAAAGCTATGGTATCATACCTTTATGAGGTCACAGATTTTGATGTGATACAGCAACAAGAACTCTTATACCTTCTTGAGATCACTATCCAGAATGAAATGTACGGTAAGCTATAAAAATAAACAAAGTATCCTTTTTTTTGTATGTATGAAACATCTCATCAGATACACATCATAAACGAGCTAGTTATGTATGGTGTCTATTTGTATTATTGTTGTTTTTCAATATATATATCGCTAAGCTAATTCGATCTTTTTTATGGCAGAGGTAGCATTAAATATATTCAACAAGGACAGACAATTATTTGCCACTAAAATGTTACAAGGAAATATTAATGTCTTGCACACGTTATCTCAAAAGTCCATAGCGATCAGTAACGCTTCTTCTCCGGTGTGGAGAAAGTTTATTAGCGTGGGCAGGAGGCAATCCATTTCATGTAAGATCTACTATATATAATATCAATTAATTAAAGTATTTTGTATGAATTAAGACAATCTTAATTAATATTTGATCCAAATGTAGTGCTAAAATTGCTTCCGGAAAGATATGTAGTTGAGAAACAAGCTGAGACACTACTTGAGGAGCTATGGGCAGAGTGTCTAAGAAGAGGAAGGGATAAGCTGTTAGACTTAGTGCTAAAAGAAAACTGGGTCCATTCTGCTGCAAAAGCAGGAAATCTAGGGTTTTTACTTGTGGTTACTCGTGATTTTCCTGTGCTCATGTGGACGAACGACGATAAAAGGCATACCATTCTTCACGTTGCAGTTTTATATCGAGAGGAAAAAGTCTTCAGTCTTATACACCAAATAGGAGGAATGAAAAACATATTTCTTGTAGATTTTGACAATGATGGCAATAACATTCTACATTTGGCTGGGAAGTTAGGGGAGCCAATATTCAGTAAACAGAAAAGTAGTGGACAGATGGAAGCCCTGAAAAACAAACTTGTTCAGTCTGTGCCTCCTAATGCTGATAATAATAATAATGCTGTATTCGTTGAATCACTACAACAGCTGTTTCAAGAGATAGAAATCATTAGACACATAACAGAGACACAGTCTGTTAAGGTACTTAATTTCTTCTCTTTTAAAACATACATGTTGCTTCCTTCCAATTTAACACAATACAGAAAAATATTGTATCTTCTTAATTTGGGTTAATTAATTATCATTGGCCAATAGGCGGAAGAGAAGATTATGCCGCCATCATTTCTTAGGGTTTCTGGAGCAGCACTTCAGATGCAAAGAGAGATATTGTGGTTCAAGGTGAGTGCGAGATCAATCACCTAAAACTATATTTCACATTTCAAATCTCTAATCAATTTTTAGCGTTTTCTTTATTGCTTTTAAAATTGTTTGTTGATGCGGAATGAAAATTACTATAATTGGGTAGGAAGTGGAGAAACTTATACCACCTTCAGGCCGCAAGAGGAGAAACAAGGATGGGAAAACCCCTAGAGAATTATTCACGGAAGAACACAAGATATTACTAAAAGATGGGGAAAAGTGGATGAAAGACACCGCAAATTCTTGTATGATTGCGGCAACTTTGATTGCCACGATGGTGTTTGCTGCTGGATTCACTGTGCCAGGTGGTAATATGGATGATAATGGTTTTCCAATATGGCTAGAATTGAATGGATTTAGGATCTTTGTTATATCAGATGCAGTGGCACTATTCAGCTCAATCGTTTCTATCATTATGTTCTTGTCCATTCTGACATCTCGCTATGCTGAAGATGACTTTCTTGTGTCATTGCCTGCTAAGTTATTCTTCGGACTTACAGCGTTGTTTGTTTCGATTGTTAGCATGCTTGTGGCGTTTACAGCAACCTTCGTTTTGATCTATAGAAAACATACGGGTTGGGAGCCAAAGCTCATTGTTGCTTGTGCTGGTGTTCCTGTGGCTTTATTTGGGTGTTTACAGTACAAACTATGGTTCGATGTGGCAAAATCAACATATTGGTCCAAGTTTCTTTTAAGATCGGGAAAGCTCAAAAGACAGAACCACCTTCATAATTATAATGTTTGTGCATGAAACTTGAGCGAAATTCTCATCAATAGTTTCAGTTCTTTTCTCAAGTGCTAATTAAATTTGATTTATTATGAAAATATCCTTTGGTATATCTTTATCTAGTGATGTTGCATATTGCAAAAGCAATTCCATTCCATCATGCAAAAGTTACATTTACTTACACTTTATAGCTCTAAAATGCATATGCTTTAACAAGTTTTTGTACAGGCAAAAAGTTGAATGTATATAAATGTAAGTTAACCTACCGAAAAAATCCTGCATCATGATAGTTGCCTCGACACTAAATTGTAAAACAGAATTGTCTTTCTAAAGGCTACTTTGGATTAACTTTGGTGCTAGGAGCTTGAGTGATATACCTGAGAAATGTAATAGTACCTTTACTTTTTTTCTAGAGTAAGCGATACAAATTCCACTATTTTAGTTTAGGTCCTAAATACGTGTGCTTACATCAGTTTAGAAAATTACGTGTCTGTATCACTTTTTATTCGCCAGACACATGTATCTCGAATTTATATGTGTCAAAATAGGTGTAATTGATTTCAAATACACTATATTCAAGCGTGATTTACATGTATCGAAAATACATTGATTATCTCGTTTGCCTCTCTCCTATCTCACTCGCCTCTCTCTGGTTGTATCTTAATGTATCTAGTATCAAACATACATTTTGATTCCCGCCTCTCTCCTATCTCGCTTGTCTCTCTCCCTCTCTCTCGATTGTCTTTCTCCCTATTTATGTGTATTTTAGAATGTATACAGTACTAAAGAGACATGTATCTAGCTAGTATCAAAAGATACATGTATCAAGTATCAAAAAATGCATTAATACATTCATCAGTGTATCCATGCAAAGAGAGGGAGCGAGGGGGCAGAGGAAGGAAGAGGGAGAGTGCGAGAGAAAGGGGGAGAGAGCGAGGGGAAAATTTGAAGGAGTGGTGTATTTGACTTGAAATCTGGTGCAAAATTATCAATTAGTATTGTAATTGTTGACACCAAATTTTGGTCTGATATTTCTAAAGTTAATACTTTTAAGTATTTAATTCGTTAAACAGTTCAAAATACATGTCTTGCAATTTTAATGCAATTTGTTGATAATTATCCTTATTCTCAAAATATTAGAATTTTTATTGGTTAATTTTGTTTATATTATTTTGTCATAGTCAATTGAATACGTTCAAATATTTGTTCACATTTCATTAAATCATTATTTCTGTTAAATTACATTTTTTTACATGTCATTGGTTACGTTCGTTACATATTTTTAATATTCATTTTATTCGTTACATTTGTTAATATTCATTTTGATATTTTGCACAGTCCAGAAATTCATTCAAATATGGATAAGATTTCTGTAACATCCGACAATTTAAAATGAATATGAAGAAGCTTGAAATTGGAAGTAGTCATTTTTGGAAAAATTCAGAATTTGGAAATTAGGCTAAGTTCAGAATCTGGAAATTTGGCTAAATTCAAATCTGGAAATTTGGCTAAGTGTGGAAATCAGTGAGTTTTTGGCCAACTTTTGAGCAGTCATAACTCCTAGCTCAGGATGAGCCAGGAGTATTTCCAGTTATTTTTGGAAAGCCCTTGGAATGATCTTTCCAACGCCACCGAGTTTGCTCGATTCCGAGTTCGTATGAGCGAGTTATGCCCTTTGAAAGTTGGGCAGTTGGCAGGGAGTCCGTCCGGAAATTTAAGGGCATTTTGATCTTTTCACAAATAATTTCTTTTGAGGTTATATTGTTGTGTTAGGCTGATTGTGGATCATTTTTGTTCCATTTTAAAAGAGTGAGAGTTAGGGTTCTTGAGTGAAGAAGAGAAGAAGAGAAGAAGAAGAGGAGATGAAGGAGTTTCCGTCAAAGATCGTCGTGGAAATCGTCGGGGGTGATCCCTAATAGGTATGTGAGTTCATAGTGATGGGTTGATTTTTTCCCCCACACACCAAACTCGTTTTATTATTAAGAAAAGATTGGTTGTGTTGTTTGGAGTTGTTGGTTGTGTTGTTGATATTGTTAATTGTGTTGTTGAAGTCCCTTGTTGATTTGGGACATGATTTGGTGGTGTTTTTGAGTTGAATCTCTTGTATGTTGAGGGATTTTATGATCCTTAGTGTTGGTTGGTTCATACCCCTACACACCAACTCGTTTTTAATTTCAACAAAAGATTTATTTTGGTTGTTGAAGTTGTTGGTTGTGTTGTTGAAGTTCTTGCTGATTTGGGACAGGATTTGGTTGTGTTTTTTAGTGGAATCCACTGTATGTTGAGGGGTTTATGACCCCAAGTGTTTGGGAAAAGAACCTTTGAAGTTAAGAGGGTTAGAGTTGGCAACATGAGGAGAAAAGTTAGGCTACTTTCAGGAAACAAGTCTGCGTCGCGGCTGTGTTCCCTCTGTGAACAAAATCTGCTCTGTTTTCAGACTTTAATTTCGTAATTCTTCTTAAGTTTAATTGTCCTAAATTATTCCTAAACATCATGGGGTCCTTCTAAACACAAATCATTACCGTTGAATTCATAATTCCAATTCAAGGAGAGTTAGTTAGAAGTCAAGTGAAGTTA
>NW_006239447.1:166374-173988 GCF_000226075.1 Solanum tuberosum
TATACACATAGAGTTTATAGCATGTTTTAAACAGTCTTTTTTTATATCGCACTTGTTTTAAATTGCCTTATATTGAAAGAAGTCAGTCAGGTTGAGTTGAGTTGAGCAAGGTAAACTTTTCAGTTTCTTCCAAATTTCCATCTAGCCTACGTTGCTTAGTTTTCCAGCTCGCGTACTCGTACATTCCATGTACTGATGCTAGTTGGCCTGCATCGTATTATGATGCAGATACAGGTACCCCGAATCAGCATCTTGCACGTCGTGATCCAGCTGAGCACTCCAGAGTCAGTGGTGAGCCTCCTTGCATTCCAGAGGACTCAATTATTTTGTGTTCTTAGTTTTTGTTTTATTAGGATGTTGCGGGGTCTGTCCCAACATCCATCTCAGTATTTTAGAGGCTTCATAGACAGACAGCCAGTCAGTTAGTTTTGAGTCTCTCATCTATGTATATATGTAAATATTCTATTTTGAGATTCGAGTTGCCTTTATGGCCATACTTGATCAGTTAAGTGGTTTTGTAATATTGCATTGCATTGAGTTATTCTGTTGGGTTAGGTTTCCGCTGAGTTAAGAAAGTCAGGCCAAGGGTTCGCTTGGGGCCAGAAAATGGTCTCCGGGTGCCGGTCCCGCCCAAGGTGTAGGCTCGGGGCGTGACAATTTCGTACACAGATATTTTATTAACTAATGATTTTGGTCCACAGTTTTAAGATAATGGTATTGCACTATTGGGGATTTTCAATTTTCTATTTAAAGAATATTTTGGTCATTAAGTTAGGGGTGGTGGATATTTTAGATTATGTGAGTGAATAAATTTTCAAATTTTTGTTCACAAAAAGGGTCTTGTTTATTATTTTTCCGATGAGTTCACTGGAGCTCAACCAGTCCACCACCATCAAAAGACCCCAATTCCATTGCTCTCACCCTCACTGTTCCGAACAGCAACAGACCTAAGAAGTCCTCTATTATCCTATTCATTGTCCAGCATCGCAGCCCCCATTACCGACAACTAACTACCAAAACCCCACTGGAACTCCACCACCACTGTTCCGATAAACACCATTAAAATACCACTGCCCCCGTCCACTATTATTTTAATCAATTTATCTTTTGCTATTTTATTTAATTGTTAACAAAATTATAAAATTAGCCAATGAAAAAATCTCTCCATGGGTTTTAGAAGCCTCCCCATTTTAAAAGACGGAGATTTAGTTTAAGTTCATATTCTTTGTATGTTAAAATTGACCGATGAAAAAATTACCGTCGATTTTCAAGAAATTGAATTTTTAATTCAATACTAGTGTTTAATTTTTTTATGCACACTCATATATTGAAAATAAACCAACTTAATCATTCTGTATTATAATCTAGAGATAACATCTTTAATCTAAATACTCCTAAATACAGACTGATTGGGTTGGTTCCTTCGTTCTATATAATTGGAAAATCTGTTTTCTTAATTTTCTTCTTTAACTAATGGAATGGCAAATGGATATATTTTTATAGAATAATTCAAGGTGCATGCATTCATTCCTTACAGAATATTATTGCAATTAGGATTCTCCTCGTGTGACCTTTATTCTTTTTGCAAGCTATGTATATGATTATTATATTTCTAAGGGAAAGAGTTGTTTATTCTATACATGTCCGTTTGGCCATGCGATATGAAATCATAATATGGAATTATGAGATGAAATTGAAGTTTTGTTTGGACATGCCATATGAAATTTTTGTGTTGTATATTTTCTCATAAACATAAGAATCTCATAAGTTGTAAAACTATTAAAATAGCCTCAATTGTTATTCAATCTTACCAAATAAATAAAAATTTATAAAATCGCATAATAAATTATTACAAAACTATTTGTTCTCCATTGTAGTACTTCCATCTAACTTTAATTCAATAAAAAAAATTGAACATAAATTGTAGTGTACTACTCTTTAATATAATCCTCCCACATAGTATGAACAATTTCCTCACGTTGAACTTGCATTTCTCGATCATGTGACTGAGAAGACGAACCAACATTATTACTTTGAGTTGTATTAAATACAAAACGGTAGAAGTAATAAATTAGGTGTTGGAGTAAATGAAGAGAATAAATTTATTACTCAACAATCGATTGGTGTGAGTTAAAGTAACTATTATATGCTGGTGAGAATAATAAATTTTAAAAAAGTAATGATGTGATTATAAATTTTATTTACATATGAAATAAATGGTTAGTAAATATATATGTGGGGGTTGTTTTTAACAAAAATATAAACTTGTGGATCAATTTTTTGTATTAAAAATATCTCAAATCATGATATGGAATTCCCATATCATGGTTTTTGGAGAATATGGAATCACATCTCATGATATGGAATCAGCGTAAAATCGCATGTCCAAACGCTGATTCCTTCTCACGATTCCATATTGTGATATGGTATCGCATAGTCAAACGCCTACTTAATATAAAGTTAAGCATAGCCAAACGCCTACTTAATATAAAGTTAAGTTGTTTCTTCTATTTCTCTTGTCTTTTATGCCAGTTTAATTTGTGAATGTTCCTCTAATGCCTAAATTCATTTTCATACCCCCCCCCCCAAACTTGGCAGCACAACTTATTTTAGCACTTAAACTACACGGGCGTTTAAATACTCTCCTTAACATCTTTGAAGTAAGTTAAATACAACTCTGGGAGTAGAATACCACTCTCACCTGCCACATCACAGCCATGTAGGCACCACGTCATTAATTTTCAATCTTTTTTTTGCTTATTCACCTTTTCTCTTAAAAATTTTCTTAAAATTCATTACACTAATCAATTAATTAAAACTACATTTTAAAATCAAAATTGTCCTATCTTCTTCCACCCCTTCTCTTCTACCCCCCCCCCCTTCTTCTTTCGTGATTTTCACCATTTTCAACCTTCACTGGCTTCTTCTTTTTTCCGAATTTCCAGCCTTCAATAGTTGTTTTCTTCTTCAACATTCATCAATATTTTTTTTTTTAAAAAAAAAAAACATACTCACTTTTTCTTCTTTGAACCCTCTCTCTCTCCCACAAATCTGCCCCTTGGAGAATAATATTTTTGAAAGTTATTTTTTTCTTAACAACTCAAATGAAAAATGAAGATTGTGTAAGAAAGTTGATAGACCCACATTTTTTGAATCACAATTAATAGAATTTAAAATGGGTTACTTAAAATTCAAAAAAGTTTACATTCAATAATATGAATTTGGTGTTGCGTTTTGTGATTAATGAAGGGCGGGTGAGATGATGGATGAAGATGAAGGAAAAATTTTAATATGAGAGAAGAAAGGTATAAGAAGTGCTTCAATGGGGAAGAAGACATTTGGGGAAGAGAACAAAAAGATTAAACATTTTTAAAAAAAATTGAACCCACAAATTTCATTTACTTATAAACAAGAAATTTCACATTTTTTTTTCACTTTAACTTACAAAAAATATTTGAAAATATTAGTTATAGCCACAACGAAAGTGAATGTCGACTATTATTGGGAAATAATGCAGCAAGAAACCAAGAAAAAGCATCGCAGTAGGCTCTGAGATTAAAAAATATCAAGGTGATGCTCGAGAAATATTAGATGAAAAGAGGGCTGAAAATAAATCCCTTGTTGTTGATAAAAGTGGTGTCCATGATCAAGTAGTTGTGGCACGAGATTTGGAGTGCCAAAATAAAGAAAATTTTGGGAAACTCTTAGGCAAAGCAGTTGCGCACGAATCGGCTTCAGGGGATCAAAGGTTAACCACTAGAAATACTTTGGCCCTAGAGTCGCAAGTTGATTTTGGGCAGCAATTAAATAGCAACACTGTTGAAAACAAAAGTGTTACTGATGCGAGACTTGGCATTAAAAATATCGGAGAAATAAGCATTAATAACGAAGGTGGAAAAAATATTTTTTTGCAGATTGATTCTAAGAGTGTTGATGATATTCATTCATCAGGGAATAAAGTTGGAGCTATTGAAACATTGAAGAAAAAATTGAACGAAAATCAACTTTCTTTGACTACAAATCCTGCTCTAGTTCACATTGATGATGAGGGTCAAAATTATCCAGCTACAATCGTGGCGTCGGCAATAGATGATGGGCATCAACTAAATTGAATCAGAGGTGATGTGGTGCTTATTGGAAAATCAGAACATCCATTGGCAACTAACGCAATCGTTGATTTGGCATTAGATCCCGTGAATGCGAAGGTAGTGGCAGATGGACCGCAACATTATGCTCGGGGTGTTGAAACTATTGAATGCTTGGTTGACAACATGATGCAGCAGGTCGACAATGCCAATAAAAAAATTGAAATCGATGTCGGAACTAATTCAATTGCCTTGATGAATGCCAAGAGTACAGGTGAGGGAGTGAAACTGGTACATGAATCTAATTGGGTTGTGGTGACGAAGAAAAAATCTCCAAGTATTGAAATTGGTTCGCCTATTAGTAACACAGTGCAACCAGTTGTAGATAGTCAAACTATGAAATCAGGTGCTCGAGAAATTGTTCCACAGGAGGTTATGTGTTTTAACACTTTTGATGCTCTTACGAATAATATAGTGCATGAGATCAATTCATCTCAAGTTAACTCTATAAATTAATTAGTTATTTCTAAGGAAAAACAAGGTGCGACAAGTACTCTGAGATGGATAGATATAGCAGATCAAGAGGAAGAACAAGTCACTTCTCCTCCTATGCAAAAGAAATTAAGCCCAACAGCTCCTGCTTTTGTGCCTAGTAGTGCTAAGTTAGTAACTCCCCAGCAAGGTTTGTCACCATCAACAAATGTTGTTGCAATCTTAAGTGATCATTTGGTGAGTTCTAATATTAAAAAATTGGTTTTACTTGCACCGATTAACATTAACAAACAACTTCAAGTTGGTGGTAGTAGTACTTTATCCCCAAATAAGTTTGCTAACCTAGATGATGAGGACATCTCTGAGGAGGGTGAGGAAGGTGAGGAAGAGGAAATGTTGGATTATTGTTTTGCAATTGCAGCTAGGAATGCAGATATTTCTCCTAGGCAACAACGCAACAACAAAACAAAGCATGGAAGAAAGCATAGTTGGGATAGTAAAGTGACTGAGAAATTTGTTCCAAGGCAACTACCGATGCGACTCGCAAAGCAAAATCACATGACAGTATCAACAACTTCAACAAGTTTCAATAAAGCCAAGAAGTGATGCACTATCAACTGTTATTGGATAGATTTGAAGAAGAAGACAAGAGTAACATATTTCAGGTTCCTTTAGAAGGTCAATCTATCTTGTTTAGTTCATACATTTGTTAAAGGAAGTTTGAGGTTGATAACTCAACTTTCTCCATACCTTTATGATTTTTCATTACCTAAGAATCCTCACTTGTAATATCATCATAGAGTGTATTATAAATTTTGATGATCATAGAATATCTAGTTCTCTCTAGCTCGTATTTTCTTCATGGTTGTTAATTAGTAGAGGTTAGGTACCTCATTAGGATTGGTAAGGTAAGGCCTAGCCTCCCTTGCTTGTACTTATTCCTATTGAGATTTTTTTATGATTATTATCAATATATATATTGGTTAGTAAAAAAATGTCATGTGTATGATTTTACCTTTCCGTTTTTTTTATTTTTATTATTTCACACGCTTTTAGGAGAGTGAGTATACTCACTTTGCCACATCAGCTCTTAGGGTGATATTTAATCAGTTCAGGATTGTTAAGGGGGATATTTAAACGTCTGTATAGTTAAAGTACTAAAGTAAATTTTTCTGTCAAGTTCAGAGGGGATTTGATGTATTTACTCAAAATATATATATATATATATATATATATATTTTGTACTTTCAGTATATTAGTGCAATGAGCTAGAATTATCTTCATGTAACCTTTATTATTTTTGCAAGCTAAATATAATTATTATATTCGTAAGGGAAAAGTTGTTTACTCTATAAATACAACTGTAATATATATAAAGTCGTTATTTCTTCTATTTCCCTTGTCTTTAATTATGTCAGTTTAATTTGTGAATGGCGTTCCTAGATCTAATGCCTAAGCTCGTTCTTGTTAATTATATATCGTGATTATAAATATGTATATTGTATTTTCAGCATATTAGTGTAATTACGATTCTCTTCATGTGACCTTTATTCATTTTGCAAGCTAAGTATAATTAATATATTCATTTACAAGAATTGTTTACTCTATACATTCAACTTTAATATAAAGTTGTTTCTTCTATTTCCCTTGTCTTTTATGCTAGTTTAATTGGTAAATGTTCCTCTAATGCCTAAGTTCATTTTCTTGCTACCGCAATAAATATAGATTATATTTTCAACATATTAATGCAATTACGATTCTCCTCGTGTGATATTTTTTTTTGGAAACTAAATATATTAAGTGCAATGATATAACTATAAGTGTAAGAAAGTCTGTTTAATTTGGTCGAGAATCATTCTAGATATTAGTACTTTAGCATAAATAAAGGAGTATTTGATAAGCACCTTTGAATTAATTTTATGTGACAATATCAACAAATTCATCATTATGTTCTTTTAACTAATCGGTATTCTTTTAACTCGACAATTACTTTTTAAACTAGTAATTTGCTATTTCATACAATTTTACCTTATTATAATCTAAGTCATTTTTTTTATCTTTATTATAGTTAATTGAAGTCCCCTCGATTAATAAATTTGTCCTCTAAATTTAACATGACAACACTGCCCAGTTTATTTGCCTTTTTTTGTCGGTCACAAAAAAAAGGACACTTTTCGATATTTACTAATAATTTAATTTTAAAATATACATTTTATCCTTAATGAAATAATTTATAGTCTCACAAACATGTATGACTTATTTAATTTAGATTAAAAGTCATTCTTTTTTTTCTTAAATTATGTGTCAAATCAAACTGCTTCACATAAATTGAGACGGAGGGAGTAATTTTTAATTTCATATGCACATTCATATACTTCCTCTATCTCATATTAGTTGAATGTCTTACTAAAAACAGTTGTTTCATATTAGTTGACCACCTTACTAAATCAAAAAAGCATTAAATAATTTTTTCCTATATTATCCTTGCAGTTGATTAATTCTTTTTTAAAGTGTTCACATTTATTTGTAAAATCTCCAAATAGTTTTTCAAGGGGCGACTTTGTAAAATTAGTGATTTTTTATTATGCATGTAAAAAGGAAAATTATCAACTAATATAGGACGGAGGGAGTAATTTTTAATTTCATATGCACATTCATATACTTCCTCCATCTCATATTAGTTGAATGTCTTACTAAAAATAGTTGTTTCATATTAGTTGACCACTTTACTAAATTAAAAAAGCATTAAATAATTTTTTCCTATATTATCTTTGCAATTGATTAATTCTTTTTAAAAGTGTTCACATTTATTTGTAAAATTTCCAAATAGTTTTTCAAGGGGCGACTTTGTAAAATTAGTGATTTCTTATTATGCATGTAAAAAGGAAAATGATCAACTAATATAGGACGGAGGGAGTATTGAAAACATCTTAATATTAAGATGTTTATTAAAATTATGACGTCTTAATTTTAATAAAAACAAATGATGACTTAACTAGTAAAAGGATATATATATATATATATATATATATATTAT
>NW_006239447.1:174269-181011 GCF_000226075.1 Solanum tuberosum
CCTGCCAGTTATGGCTTCCATGGCTTTAGCCATGTTTTAGCTCTCACCAATTGTGTAAATCTTAATATGGTATCAAAGCAAGGTTTAGTTGATTTGTTCTTCATCGTTTTCTAGTTACATTGCTGCTTGAAATTGCCTTTCTCGACTGATACGAATCTTCGAGTTCTCTGTATCAGATCTCTGGATCTTCGATATTTTTTTTTCTTTGTCAAAGTAATTCATGGTCGATTTGTTGAATATATCCATGGCCATCAATGATACTACATCTACCTCTGAGGCAACCAACACGACTGGAAATGACACTAGCAGTGCACTGTATGTACATCCTTCAGATAGCCCAGGGATGATGCTTGTTCCTGCTCAATTTGATGGAGCAGAATATAGATCCTGGAGAAGAGGCGTTATGCGAGCTTTGTTAGTGAAGAACAAATTGGGCTTTATCGATGGAAGTTGTGAGAGACCAAATACAGGTTCACCTCAATTGCGCCAATGGCAGAGGTGTGACGATATGGTAACATCCTGGATTTTGAATTCATTGATTAAAGAAATCTCAGACAGTGTGGAGTATATGAATGATTCTGCTGAACTTTGGAAGGAATTAGAAGATAGATACGACCAAACAAATGGGGCAAAATTGTACCAGATACAAAAGGAGATTAATGATCTCACTCAAGGAGTATTGGATATCACTGTCTACTACACAAGGATGAAAAAATTGTGGGAAGAATTGAACACTTTGAGTGTGAAAAATCAATGCAGTTGTGTGTGTGTGTGTGGTGCCAAGGATGGTATGCACAAGGCCAAACAAGATAGACGTTTAATTCAGTTCCTCATGGGACTGAATGAAGTGTATACAGTAGTAAGGGGAAACATTCTCATGATGAATCCACTCCCTTCCATGGCACAAGCCTTCTCGCTATTGATCCAAGAGGAGAAACAAAGGGAGTTCAAGCCAACTGGTAGGATGCCTATGGATGCAACATCTCTGAATGTAGATGCCTTCAATAATAAAGTCCAAGCAGGAAGAATTTTTAGAACAAATTATCAGCATAACAACTATGCAGGAGGCAGTTACAGCTCAGGAGGAAACAATCATTATGGGAACAACAGTGGTGCAGCTTATCATGGCAGTAACAGTGGGAAGAATGCCATGTTCTGTGATTTTTGTAAGAGAACAGGACACATTAAAGCTAAGTGTTACAAGTTGCATGGCTATCCTCAGAACAACAATCAGAACCAGACGCCAAATGGATACACCAATGGACAAAATTTCAGGCAAAATAATCAGAATTACAAAGGAAAAAGAGTAGTAGCCAATGTGCACAGTGATACTTCTGATATGATGTCTACTCATGTAGATGAACAGCCACAGGATAACAATAATCAAAATGCTAATATCACAAAGGAGCAGTATGGGAAAATCATGGATCTGATACAACATTTCCAAAATGAGAACATGGGAGAAGATCAAAATGTTGCAAGTGTCAACAATGGCTCCATGAACTTTGCAGGTATTGTAGTATGCTCTTCCTCTGTTGATTTTGATAAACCTTCATGCAAATGTTTTAAATCAAGCAATGACATGTGGATCATAGACTCGGGAGCATCAAACCACATAACTTTTAATAAAAATTCCTTGACCAACATTAAGACCTTACCTTATCCTATACTAATCTCACTCCCTAATGGATACAAAGTCAAGGTGATAGAGTTTGGTGATGTGTCAATCACACCTGATATCATTTTACATGAAGTGTTATATGTACCATCTTTCAAGTATAATCTAGTTTCAGTTCATTCCTTAACTACATCTCTGAAGTGCACAGTTTTGTTCACTGGTGCTTTGTGTGTGTTGCAGGCCCCTTCAGTGAAGAGGCCTCAGGCAATTGGTAACAACAAGGATGGGCTATATTTTCTGTGTGCAAGCTGCCTGAGAAATACCAATAGAGTCAATGAAAGTTCAATATGTTGTTGTCATTCTAGAAGTAGTAATAATAATTCTTCATTCTCTGTTAAAAATAGGAAATACAATTCCTCTATTACTAAGTCCTGTCATGCAAATAATTGTAGGGAGTTTGCTTCTAATGGTCATGGTCCTCATATTGTTCATAGTCCACTTGTATGTACTTCTACTTCCAACAATAATGAGAATATTCAGTTTGATATTCACTCTTGTACGTTTTCAAAAAACAATGTAGACTTGTTGTGGCATAATAGACTTGGCCATGTACCTTTTGGTAAGATGAGAAATATCTCCACCCTTCCAACCATTCTTTCACAAAAACAGCCCTTCCTATGCACCATATGCCCTATGGCAAGACAAGAGAGGTTGCCTTTCAGCCAAAGCACTAGCCAAACCAAGTCCATATTTGAATTGCTCCATGTTGATTTATGGGGTCCATACCATGTGTCCACCTATGACAATTACAAATACTTTCTTACCTTAGTGGATGACTATAGTAGATCCACTTGGACTCACCTGCTAAGCACCAAAAGTAATGCTTTGCATGTATTGAAAGCTTTCATACACATGGTAGAAAACCAATTCAAAACCACTGTTAAATGCATCAGGTCTGATACTGGATTGGAATTCACCAGTAATGAAGCAACCCAATTTTTCATAAACAAGGGTATAATCCATCAAAAAAGTTGTCCATACACCCCACAACAAAATAGTGTGGTGGAAAGAAAACACAAATACCTACTGGAAACAGCTAGAGCCCTCCTTTTCCAATCCAAACTACCTTTGAAATATTGGGGGGAATGTGTTTTGACAGCTACTCACATTATAAACAGACTACCCTCAACACATTCCAAGATGAACAAATGTCCTTATGAACTGCTCTATAATAACAAGCCAAATTATGCTCAGCTCAGATCCTTTGGATGTCTGTGTTACCCTACTGTGCCTAAGACGTTAAGAGACAAACTTGAGCCCAGAACCACTCCTCACATATTTGTGGGATATCCTTTTGGCACAAAAGGGTACAAGGTAATGAGTCTTGCCACAAAAAGAATACATGTTTCCAGAGATGTGGTCTTTCATGAGGATATTTTTCCTTTTACTTTGCCTGCTGAAAAATGCATTTTTCCTTCTACTTTAAGGTATGTTGAGTCTATGTCATCTGGTCCTAATCCTAGTGGTTATACTGATTCTAGGTTTTATGACAATGATGTAAATGATAAAGGGTATGATCTTGATTTAAACACTAACTCATCACCCATCAGGGAGCATCCTCAATCACCACCTCTTCTTCCCATTGATCATCCACCTTCATCATTACATAACCAACCATCACCTTCACAAGTCACTGTCCCTACAATAAATCAGAGAAGATCTAACAGGGAAAACAAAGTTCCTCATCACTTAAAAGATTACATTATCTCTATCCCTACTCTAAAGAATCCCAATCCTGCCACCAACCTTTCCCTCACTGCCTTATTCACCAAACACCATCATATATCTCCTGATGTCATTGCATCTCACAGTCAAATGCTTGTTGAAAATGTTTGTCATGATAGTGAACCATTATCATATGAGGAGGCATCCTTCAGCCCTGCTTGGCAAAAGGCTATGACACAGGAGTTTGAGGCACTTTATGCTAACAACACTTGGGATCTTGTTGAATTACCAGTGGGAAAGCAAGCAATTGGATATAGGTGGGTGTATAAAGTTAAACATAGAGCAGATGGGAGCATTGAAAGATTTAAAGCTCGGTTGGTTGTGAAAGGATACATACAACAAGCTGGAATAGACTATACAGAAACATACTCACCTGTAGTCAAGATGACTACTGTCAGAACTTTAATAGCCTGTGCTGTAAAGAAAGGCTGGCCTATGTCCCAACTTGATGTCAATAATGCATTCCTTCATGGTGATCTCCATGAGGAAGTGTATATGAAGGTTCCACCAGGTCTGGAGGTACAGAACACAAGGTTGGTTTGCAAGCTTAACAAGTCCCTCTATGGACTTAAACAAGCTAGCAGACAGTGGTATGCTAAGTTGACTGAAGCCTTGGCTCTTAGGGGCTATACACATTCACACTATAATTACTCATTGTTTTCCAAGAGATCAGGTTCTTTGGTAGTGTTTGTAGCTGTCTATGTAGATGATGTTATTTTGACAGGCACCGACACAGACGAGATCACACAACTCAAGATTTATTTGGACAACACATTCAAGATTAAAGATCTTGGCAAACTTCACTATTTTCTAGGCCTGGAGATACTTGACACAGCAGGAGGGGTACTTATTTCTCAGAGGAAATTTGTCTTGGACTTGTTAAAGGAATATGATTGTTTCAATTATGCTCCTTTGACCTCACCTCTTGATCCCACTGTTAAACTAAGAGCCAAAGAAGGAACTCCACTGCCTGATCCCATTTACTATAGGAAGTTAGTTGGAAAACTAAATTTTCTAACCAATACTAGACTTGACATAGCCTTTAGTGTCCAACAGTTGAGCCAATTTATGCAAGATCCCAGAGATACTCATCTCAAGGCAGCCTTCCACCTTCTCAGATATTTGAAACAGGATCCCACTCTAGGAGTGTATCTATCCAATGATCCTGATTGCACTATACAGGCTTACTGTGACTCAGACTGGGCATCCTGTCCAGATTCAAGAAGGTCAGTTAGTGGATATCTAATTTTGCTTGGGAACAGTCCTATCAGCTGGAAATCAAAGAAACAGGAGACTATTTCCTTGTCATCAGCTGAGGCAGAGTACAGATCATTAAGGAAGGTAGTTGGAGAATTAACTTGGCTGAACAGGTTACTCAATGACTTGACCATTACCAATTCATCTCCTATTGATGTATACTGTGATAGCCAGTCTGCCATACACATAGCTCATAATCCTGTATTCCATGAGAGAACCAAGCACATTGAGGTGGATTGTCACTTTGTGAGAAACAAACTTCAGGAGGGGCTCATTTCTTTGCACCATATATCTACTACTGATCAACTGGCTGATATACTTACTAAGGCTCTAACAGGTGTGAAACATTCAGCTATTTTGGACAAGTTGGCTGCGAAATCATCACTACCAACTTGAGGAGGGGTATTGAAGATTGTTAATATATCTGTAATTAGTATTGTAATTAGTAAGCATTGTAATCAGTAGCTGTAGTAAGTGTAGTTAGTTTGTTATACGTATTGGAGTTAGTTAGCTCATATGTCAGAGTTAGTTAGATAGCCAAATCTCTAGAATGTTCTGTTAGTTAGGACTTTACATGTATAAATACTCAATCATTAATGAAAGAAGAATGTGAGTTCTCATTTTACAAAATCACAATTTCTTCTGCTTTTTTCCTCAACTGCCAGTTATGGCTTCCATGGCTTTAGCCATGTTTTAGCTCTCACCAATTGTGTAAATCTTAATATATATATATATATATATATATATAGTTAGATCCTTCAAAATTCAAATATGGCCATGGTTGAATGCAGGGGCGTAGGCACATGTATGTGAGGGTGTCCAATTGGACACCTTTCATCGGAAGAAAATATCATATATATATAAGTAAAATAAAATATGAAGTGATTAAATAACATATTTTAGACACCCTTGACATAACAATTTGTTATAGCCTAGTGATTTAAAATATCTTTAATGTGTGTTTAGACATCTTTAATGAGTCAATACTCGTGTGTTCAAATAAGTTCTTCGTATTGTTCAAGCAAAGAATAATCTTTTTTTTTCTTTTTTGTCTCTTAAGACAGGAAGATAACACAACTTTGCTGGAGACAGTGGAAACGGAATTCTATATGTATTGATTGTTTTTTTTTTCTCCTAGAAAATTGATTATAAATAGTAAGGAAATTAGCTCTGTTGCAAGAACAATCAATTCTAAAAACTTGAATTTTTAACTTAATATTAGTGTTTAATTTCATATGCACATTCATATATTGAAAATAAACAGTTATAATCTTAACGGACACAAATGAGGGCTTAACTTCAAAGTTGAATGTGGCAATGATTGAGTTTTCTGTAGAAAAAGGAAAAAGAAAATTCTTACCTGTTGTTCAAGCAAAGAACAATTATACTTTTTGTCGGAATATAAATATACATAGAAACAATCATTGGAGATGAAGAGTAACTTTCTGTATCCTTATTTAGATTGTGTTAGCAGTGCAATTCGAAGACATAATAATGGATCACAGAAAATACCATCAATAAATTTCTTAAGCTTGTTATCTCCTGTATTCAAATTAGTAAACCAGAAATAATTAAAGATGAAAAGAAAAACACAAAGAACTATCCGAATCCACAGAACTCACTATGTGTCCTTAAGAAATTTAATCCCCTCAAGTATCCGAGGTTGCAGATTAATTCCTCCCAAGATAAAACGGATTAACCATTAAAGAAGTAGCGGTACCTCAAACTTCAATAATTTCAACGAACTCAAAATGACAGCAACAAATCACACACACAGACACGATCGATCGATTTTGTTTTGTAAGAAATGTATGCAAAAGAAGGGAAGAATTCGATGCAGAAAAATGAGAGAAAACCTCTCTATTTATAGCCAACAAAGGGTAAAGGTCACAACCCTTTGGAAAGAAGACAACCTTTCAGAAAGGTCACAACACTTTGGAAAAGGCATAACCTTTCAAACGGTCACAACCCTTTAGAAAGGACACAACCTTTCATAAAGTTCACAACCCTTCGGCATAGTCACAACTCTTCAGGAGAGTGACAACACTTCATTTCCTATTCACACCTTTAAAACCCAACAGG
>NW_006239447.1:181768-189188 GCF_000226075.1 Solanum tuberosum
CTTTCAGATGCTTCTTTTAAAAATAAAAAAAAAATGAAAAATGTGTTTTTAGTTAATAAAAATAAATTGAAGCGAATTGGGGCTGCCTAGGATCGAACCTGCGACCTGTGAGTTGAAATCTTGCAGTAGTACCAGTGAACCATCCAGCCATTTTGAGAACGGGTTCAACAAGTTTTAATTTAATATATTCTTTAATAATTATAGAAGTAATATATCGAGTTTAGTCGGATGACCACGGGTTCGGGTGACCCAAAATTAGTGCATAAATTCGCCCCTGGTAAAGGTCACAACCCTTTGGAAAGAAGACAACCTTTCAGAAAGGTCACAACACTTTGGAAAAGGCATAACCTTTCAAACGGTCACAATCCTTTAGAAAGGACACAACCTTTCATAAAATTCACAACCCTTCGGCATAGTCACAACTCTTCAGGAGAGTCACAACTCTTCATTTCATGTTCACACCTTTAAAACCCAACACATTCTTATGTAATAAGATCAGAACTAGGATTCGATCTTGGAGGTGCCTTATAATTTAAACTACTCCTAATTGTAATGTTTGAACGGTATGATCACACGTAAAGAAATGAGTGTTATAATATATATATATATATATATATATATGTGTGTGTGTGTGTGTGTGTGTGAGAGAGAGAGAGTGTGTGTGTGGGGTTTAATGCTAAATGTTGATGAACTCTCATTGCTCCTAAACATTACAGCTGAAACTATTTTATATTCGAATATTAGATCAAGTGTTTCAAAAAATTAAACATGATAGTTAATTGATGTGATAATTATATTATTCTTGTAGGAAAAAAAATCCTCTGCTTTATAAACATGTCATAGTAAAATGAAAACTAAGTGATCATCTATATAATCGATTTTATATATGACGACAAAAAAATGTGTATTATCACTCTCTATCCAACCATTAGTCAAAGATTTTATATTATATTATTGTGCTCAAACGCAA
Source organism: Solanum tuberosum (assembly GCF_000226075.1). Lineage (NCBI taxonomy): Eukaryota > Viridiplantae > Streptophyta > Magnoliopsida > Solanales > Solanaceae > Solanum > Solanum tuberosum. The sequence continues at coordinate 182,739 of NW_006239447.1, forward strand.
GCAGAATTATTTATTCCATCTTTGTACTGATTCATTGATCTTCCCATTCAAATATTAATATTTATTATTTTTCTATATCTACTGCATTAGTTTATTAATTGACCTAAAATGTCTAAGAAGAATTATGATGTGATCAGGGGCGGATCTATGAAGAGGTGTGGGGGTGCCACGCCACCCCCGAATTTCGACGGAAACTCTATATATACATATATATATATAAAGCGTGTCACCCATAGAACAAAATTGGCTTGTGGTGCCACGATAGGAGGGCAACTTTAGAAGGCTGATGTTGCGGGTTCGAATCCCATTTGTTCCTATTTTTTTGAGAAATTTGTTGTAGACGTTTTTTAAGAAAAAAAATAAAGGCTCCAAGCACTTTTTTTAAGGAAAAAGAGCTGGCACAATTTTTATTTTTATTTTATAATTGTTATTGACTTAAATTAAATTAATTACATTATTACTCCTTTGACTTTTCTTTTATTTGATTAAATACTCAATAAAAGTGTAATACCTTATTAGTTATATTTTATTGATTGATTTATGATATATATCGAAAAGATGAATAATTTAATCAAATATAAAATTAATTTAATCGATAAGTCTATTTGACATCCACAGACTCTAAATCCTGAATCCGCCACTGTTATGATATATATCGAAAAGATGAATAATTTAATCAAATATAAAATTAATTTAATCGATAAGTCTATTTGGCACCCACGGACTCTAAATCCTGGATCCGCCACTGGATGTGATCCACCAGAGTGACCAAACACAAACAAAAAGATCAACTAATTTTGATCCATTGCCAGTTGTTGAACCCAGTGGCGTAGCTATGTGGACAAAATGTTGATCATCGAAAAATTATATTATAGGTATGTAAAAATAATACTATGTGTAGTAATTATATCATATATATATATATATATATATAATCGTAAATATTTTTAATGAGATTTCTGACTTTGCGAATAATTATACTTTGAATGCTACTGTTCAAAATGAAAGGAAAAGTTGAACATATCATGCTCAATGTTATTTTTCGTTTGAGCTTTAGATCCTCTGTTGGTTAATTCAATATATATGTTATACAAATGCTATTTTGATGGAAATTACATCCAATGACTTTACTCGAGTGGATGGTCTTGAACTTTTGACATTCGCTTGTCTCGTAAGCAAATTTTCACGATCAAAAGTCAAAACTTATTAGGTTTGAAGTTTTGCCAATGAAACAAGCGGAGGTCAAAAGTTCAAAACTATCGAGATAGACCATCTCCAAGGTCATTCTTGTAAATCACTTTGTTATTTTGTGTTGTCATAATCAAGATGCACTTCTTTTTTTAACAAAAGTGGTTAAACATTGAACTTTAGCTACTCCATTCGTTCCTATTTATGGGGTATTTTCTAATGGGCCTAAAAATCTGCCTACATTAAGGCCCAATTCTAATTGATTCCAAACGTAGGAACACAAACATAAAAACAATTTTTAGTAGCAATAAATATGACATTAACAAAAAGTGCTAAAGCTTTTACTAGTATTAATTAATTGTCATTAGATTCAATGTCGCTATAAGAAACATTTACAAAAAGTGTCAATGGCCACTAAAAATACACATTTAACAACAAATAAGTTATTGCCGCTAATTAATTATCGATAAAAATTATTTTGGGTGTTCGTGGAATATTAGTACTATATTAGCAACCAAAAGGTAGCATGAGTATTATATTCCACTATAGCTTCTAAGGTCAACCTTAAAAACTTTGTGCTAATCACAATCAATTAAGGTACTTTATAACAAAATCCATAAAGGAAGTCTACTAATTTAAAATCAATCTCACTTACTTCCTAATTAAAAAAAGAAGAGACTCAACTAAGAGTATTTTATTAAGAATACAAATCATATTCCATAGCACTAACATGAGCATATAATTTATACTAAGATTTATTTTGTCCTAATCTTTAGAATAATGTCAACCCTAATGGCCTATATATTTATTTATTAATAATTATATATTTTTCTTGTTTGTATTCGAAGCAAACGTGCAAAGACCAAATCAAACTTTACTTGCTCTTATTTCAATTCATTTCAACATTAATAGCACTCTTAAATACACTAATCTAAATTGTGATGGAATGTTGAGATCTTTTTACTATTAATTAGATGTTTTAGGTTCGAGTTCAGAAATAGAAAAAAGATCATGTTAAAAACGTCATTTCTAAAATTAATTGTGCAATATCTGAGATCAGATTTAAATGAAATCCAACGGAGAAAAAAAAACACTCTTAAATCCTATATTACAATTGTACAAGGATCTAGATCCTTTTTGGATATTCCTTTGTACTAAACCTACATTTTTTGGTGAAATAAATGTATGCCAAGTACTATTCCTACTAGTAATTATTATACTATAGTATATATTTAATTTCTCTTTATTGTTTGACTATTACTCTATATATTTTGCATAGAAAATTTACTGAAATATGTTACCATTTCCTCTACTCCAATCAAGGTAGCACTGTTTCATTAGGTACTAATTTTATTTTATTTTTTCGTTTAAACTTAAGTCTCTTTTTCCATGAAAGTCTAATCGTTGATCAAGAATTGATAAAGATAAATCTTAGATGTTTGTATGATTAAAAATCATCTCGTTATGAATGAAATAAAAATACTTAAAATTAAATTATTTTTAATCGATTTTTGGTTTGTGAACATGTTAAATTGATAAAATATTTATTTTATCAGTTTTTCCTTAATGGTTCGATCTTCAGTTTAATTGATAAGAAAATGATCATACGATCATATATACACGATATTAATAAAATAGAAATAGTAGCAAAAATGAAAGTACAACACAAAATTCTACGTTGATCACTTTTGTTTAAGACAATATTGTTTGAATTCATTCTAAAAGCATGCATGCAATAAATTGTGAAAACGACATTAATTATTTGTCTTTGTCACAATCAAATCTAAAATTGAGAAAAGAGAAAGTAATACTAGTTTGATCGAGACGAGAGAAAGTGTCGTGGTAGAGAGACAGAGGCTAGTTTGTGCTGCCTATGGTCGAAAGTAAAACTAAAATTTAGGAAATAGAATCGGTAAATGTTAAAGTCGTTGTTATATAAGTAGGAGTAAACTAGTAATTTTAATATAATCTTATTAGGTTATGGATTAAACCATTAATCAGAATCATAAAATCAAATCAATAATTCAATTAAGAAAATTACAAAAATCATTAACCTAATAATTTAATATTGATAAACCAATAATATTTTTTTTAATTCGATTTATTGGTTAAATTAATTTTTGCACACTCCTATTAAAAAAGTAAAATATGTTATATAAATTAAGAGAATGTATATCTTTTGGGTTCGTAACTAAATGTTTCGGATTTGATTTATTAAGAAGCATTTTCGCTTGTGAAAGTTCAGAACTGAATTTAATGTCATAATCATATTCCTCTTCTAACATATGAGATATAGATCTGTTTTGCTTTTCTTCTAGCATTCGTTTTTGTCAAAATTAAAACGTTTAAATCTGAATATAACGTGTATATAAATGATTAAGGTGTTATAATTAGATTTTATTATTGAATGATTAAGATTATTTATTTTTAATATCAAAATATGCATACTTATGTTTTTTATAAACATAATAAATATACAATTCAAATAAAAAATATAAATTTTATTTTTAAAAAAATATTTATATTAACTAGTGATAGTGGAGATGATTTGTACGTAGTAATAGTGATATTGGTAATGGTTAGTGTTAATGACTTGTAATGGTGATGGTGAAAGTTATGGTGATGAAAATGATTTGTGTTGTCGTGACTAGCGTCATGATAATGATTATAATGGTGAAATTGATCGATGTAAGTAGACAGGGATGTTGGTGGTGATGACCGAAAAAATCGTATTTGGTTGACGGTGTATTAATGGTACGCTTCATAGATTTTCATAGAATGAAATCATAAAATTAAAGGTACATCATAGAATTTACGCTCCGTGCTTCGAGGCTTCGCCTCACCTTGTGTTGCTTAAAATGCATCACCTCGGATCGTCACCTCTTAAAACATTGAAGTTTAAATTACCCATGTGACATTATTCATAAAATTTCATGAGGAATTAAGATCTCTTAACCATTTAAAAAATTAATAGAAAAAAATTTCCAGGTCTCTTATGTATAAAAATATGAATCTATTATTTGTATAATAATTATTATTTTTTATAAAAAACCAGACATTTTATAAGTCACCTACAAAATCAATTCTTCCAAATTTTACTCTGAAATTCTAATTTTCATGATATTGTTTAATTTTTTAGATATATGGCGACAAAATGGCCAATGAAGGCTATTTCTGTGATCTTTGATTCTACACTTGCCAAATCAATAACTTGTTTTTGTTATTTGTGCACAAAAATAAACATTTTATATTACCTCTATAAGAAAAACAAATAGTAGAAATAAAGAAATAAAAACCACGTCGTTTCTCTTTCTCAATTATTTGTTAAATAGTTGACCTAGTAATTTTTAATTCAACATACTTTTAGCCCTACTGCTCAGTTTCCCACCTAATGTCCGAAACTCATATTAGAGTTGGACTAAATTTGAATTCACGCCAGAAAATCTCATATTGAGAGAAAAAAGTGCTCCATAACAAAGACGATTCTATATCTAAAAAAGTCAAATTTGAAACATTTGATTAAAGATAAAGGAATACATATCACTCCGCACCCTCCAGTTTTCTATATGATCTATGTACATTATTCCCAATTATTTATTGCCTAAGACTGACCATATTTTTTTTAATGACAAGAGATCATGTGCCTGCTTTTGGCATTTATTGAATTGTTAGATCAACATCGACAATGATATTATGTTAAAAAAATAACAATTAATTCAATGCACGGTATCATGATCTATAAATCCATTATTACTTGATTAACATTTAACAGGGAAATAAAACTTTGAAATTGTATGTTATTTTTTACTTTATTATTCATAGTGTCAAACTTCCACGATCTTCCAATAATATAATGTGCTCAGATTTTGGTACATATTCAATCAATTTTCAATAAAATCTTGATTGATATTTCATTAATGGATCTAGATATAACTGGAGCAATAGTTAAATTAATTCAATTATAGATTCTAATAACAATTAATACAATGATTTGATCCTAAATTGATCGCACAAATATTCAGTTTCATCGTACATACTACCTCCGTCCACTTTTAATTGTCGTAGTTTCCTTTTTTAGAGTCAAATAATAATAATTTTGACTAAAATTTTCGGATGTAATTTTTCATCATTTTGATATGCAAAAAAATAATGGAATTTATAGAACTTTTCGTATAGTTTTTGAATATTTAAATGTTTTATTTAAAATATCAAATTGATGTAATCTAATTTAACTTTGAAAATTAGTCAAATTGACTTTTAAAAAACACAACATGACAATTAAAAGTCGACAGAGAAAGGAGTATATATATACTCCCTCCGTCCCATTTTATATGTCACATTTTTACTTTGCACTTGCATTAAGAAATGATGTAATTTTACCCTTCTAACCTTATTTAATTTTTTCGGAACTCAAGTTTTCAATCAATGAATATGAATTACTCCCTCCGTCTCATTTTATATGTCATCTTTTTACTTTGCATTTGCATTAAAAAATGATGTAACTTTACCCTTCTACCCTTATTTAATTTTTTTGGAACTCAAGTTTTCAATCAATGAATATGAATTACTTTATTTTGATTAACTAATTTAACCAATGAACATGAATCATTTACTTAGGGTCTGTTTGGAAAGCCACCAGGTAATTGGAATTGGTGTAATTACTAGGGTAGTAATTACCAGCCTAGTAATTACACTGACCTGTTTGGTTGCCACAGTGTAATTACACTGTAATTACACATGTCTTGTTTGGATGCCACAGTGTAATTACACATGTTCTGTTTGGATGCACAATTGCAAACATAAAATTATAATAAATTTTAAAAATAAAAATTAATCATTTTAAATTTATACTAGACAAATAAGAAATTTTATAAATGACATTAAATTAAATATTTAAGTTATATATTCTTTTTTGAAAATATATTAATTAATAAACATATTTATTGTAACTAATATTATGAAAAAATAATTGATTTATATTTTTTCAAATTAATATATTTCAATTAAATTGATCGTAACAACTAAAAGTATGAAGTTTCTACGAACATTGTGAAATGCTATTTTAATTTAAAAATTAGAATACTAATAAAATTATGCTAATGAAAAAATAAACATGGCATAAAGAAATAGATAATACGAGAAAATTACATAGAATCACGTAAAGTAAGGTTGAGAACAAAAATAATATGAAATATAATAATATAAAATAAAAAATAGACTTTTACAATTTTTTAGAATAATAAAAATAAAAATAAAAATAAA
>NW_006239447.1:189315-214968 GCF_000226075.1 Solanum tuberosum
AATTAAAAAAAATAAAAACAAAAAGAAATTAAAATAATAGAGTAAAAAAAATGAAAAAGTAATCAGGTAGTAATTACACCATGTAATTACCAGCAATTCACAACATCTGCCTGTGAATTGTAGAGTGTAATTACCCCTACCAATTACACCAATTACCCCTACCAATTACACCAATTACCTGCTGACCAAGTAATTACATGTCCTTCCAAACAGGACAAGACAGTGTAATTACACCAATTACACCAAATTCAATTACCAGGGTGTCCTTCCAAACAGACCCTTAGTTTTTCTAAGTTGGTCAAATGTATAATTTCAAGGCTAATAACTCACAAGGGTAAAAAAGAAATAATATGGTAATTTATGCATTGATTTTATGAAATGACAAGTATTATGGACCAACTATTTATAAAAATGGATGATATATAAAATGGGACGGAGGGAGTAATTTATTTTGATTAATCAATTTAACCAGTGAACATGAATAATTTACTTAACTTTTCTAAGTTGATCAAATGTATGTTTTCAATGCTAATAACTCACAAGGGTAAAAAAGTGTTACAACTCAGACCGTCGTGATTGGCACCCACACTAACCATCCGGTGGGAGAACCACTACTACAACCAAACTAAGCAACTAAAACAATACTAAGGCAATTAAGTTACGGAAGAAAGTTAATTAACTAACAAATGCAGAAATTTAATACCTAAAACCTGAAAGTCAATGTACCAAAACATCTAAACAATGATCCAAGTCTAAACAAGAAGGGATAAATCCCCAACGAATGAACTAATCAACTAACTGGAACAAATATCTAAGTCCGGAAATGATGGACAAAGATGAAAGAGAATCCCATGGCAGCCTGGAAGAATTGGCTCGCCCTTGAATTCGAAGCGTTGATCACTGATCTTCTAGGCGAGGTCTGTCAGTAGTCGCGTGAAGATACCCTGTACTCAACAAAAATAAGAGCAAGTGCAGAATCAATACACAACCACAGTGTACTGGTAGGATCACGCGGCTATCCCACTAGTGCAACATAAACAAGTCAAACAACATTACAATCACATGCATATATATCAACATCTACAATATTATTCAACATGCCCATCAATATGCATTTATCACAAATCATTGGTCCTCTCACGAAACCCAAACTCAAACAGTTAGCATGCCGGAACGTGGCAACCGGATCCCATTTTTATGCCAAAACGTGGCAATCGATCCAAGTTAGTTATGCCGAAACGTGGCAACCGATCTCATTCACACACCACAATCACAATCACAAGTACATCATCAAGATCATACATTTACATCATGATTTCATGGCAATGATATTCATCTATCTCATTTACAACATGTGTGGTCAACATTGCAACATTCATACATACACAACTATCATAATGAAGCAAGAACAAGCATACATCACACAAACATAGAATTACAACCATCACCTACCTCAAAACAAGCTTGAAACCCTAAGAAACTTGATCATTCCCTTTCTGGATTCGTTCCGCTTGTTCTTGGTCTACAAACAATCACAATAACACGAAAATCAACAAACAATCGTTAATTACCCGAAACTATAACAATTTTATGAACCCTAGATCAAACTCATCATCCCAAACATCCAAACTAGGGTTGTTTCCACCATAGAATCTATAACAAAACCTTCCCCCCATCAATATTCACCCATTCTATTACATTCTACGGATCGAGAAACGGATTCGGGGAGTGAAAAGCTTACCTTTAGCCTCAAGAATGGTGAAAAATGAGTAGAAATCGCCTGGGGGTCGTTCCTTAGCTCTAAAAGTCGAAAAGTGCCAAATAAGGTCGTTAAGGGGTTTATTAACGACATTAAGTCGCGTCTGACCTGCCACAGTGGCCCTCATCCCACTGTAGCGGCGGCGCCAGAGCGACATCAAGTCCCGCCAGAGCGGCATTTTCGAACCAGTGAGCTATTCATCATTTTCTACGATTGTAAGTCCCACCGTACCCACTACAGCGCCCCATGTCCCGCTGTAGCATCCCCACCATAACGGCCAGACTCCCGCCAAAGCGGCACAAACAGAACCAGAGAGTCAACTAAAGAAATTCCAAAATCCCCTTTCACTACACATCTCTAACCCATGATGATCAGAAAATACCTCTCACGCTAAGATCGATTATGGGAGTTCTACTTGCCCAAATTCAATTCGGTAAAGTCGTACGGATTCCTTAACAAGTTATCTAACCACTCATGCAATCAAAACTATAATTACTCCACCCGATTGTTACCAGATTTACCCACACCTCAAGGACTCCGATTTCGTCCAAATCTGGACAAGATTGGGAAAATTCAAGTACTACGAAAAAGTTTTTCCAATCCCAATTTTTCCCCCGTTGGCATTTCTATAACGACGGAACCCGATCGTTACAAAAAGGAACAATATGCTAATTTATGCATTGATTTTATGAAATGACAAGTATTATGGACCAACTATTTATAGAAAGGGATGACATATAAAATGGAACGGAGGGAGTAATATATTAGAATTCAATTCTATCTTTACATCATTGTTGACTCATGAATATCTAAAATTGCACTCACTATTCAATCACCATCAAATAATGATATTGCTCAAACTATCAAACTACTCACATATGTTCAAAGCTTTAATTTTAAAAGTGATTATTTCTTACATGAATCCGAATTATATGAATTATAAGAGTATCAGACATCGAATGATTAGAAACAAATCAATTAAATTGAAATCATGCATCAACAGAAAGTCAAAACACACACACATATATATAAATTAAAAAAACACCCTTTCCCCCTTCCCTATACCTACCCTAATGGAGAAAAGAAAAAAAATGAAAATTCAAAAGTTTTATTTTTCTATTTTTGGACAGATAAGAGTGAAATCTTTGATCTTATCAATGAAGAGATTATTGGTTAAGAAAAAAATTAGATTTATGTTACATCATCATATGAAAATTCAATGAAAGTAGACACTAATTAAACAAAATACGTCATGCATGTAAACATTATTTTAAAACTTGGAAAAAAAAAACTAGAATTAATGTAAAAAATTACAAACTATATGGATTTCCATCATCAAATTTTGTGGGTCCTCAAGCATGTGAACACTCTTTAAGCTACAATAATTAGGGAAAAATATTAAATTTTAAAATATTGTCACAAATATATGAACCTACGTATATTAATTATTAAATAAATATTTTGTGTCTTTTTCTTATATCTTTCTTTTATTATGAAGAACCAAATTAAATAATACATGAATTTGTTAATACAAAAATGGTAGGTTTTAACATCACATGAATTACACAATATTGGTAGGCCTAATTTTTTCTTTTTCTTTTTATTTATGCTTTATACTAAAAGGGAAAAAAATAATATGATCAAATCATTTTCTAATCGTATTAAAGCCTAAATTCATCCTCTTAATACCTATTTAGTGGCTTTGCTGATGATAATATATTATTTAACTTTTTGTTTGTCCTTTTTGCTTTAGTTTAATCTTTTAATTTGATTGATTAATAAGCAAGAACTATTTTTCCTTCATAGATGTTAAGGTTGATGCATTGCTCGTGAAATTATATGGAGTAAATATAGGGTTGATGAATTATCGAATGATGATTAATACGTGGTGATTATAATTCGGTATGAAAAGATAATTAATTTAACTTTAAAATAAAATACTAGATACGAAATACCGAATAATTTGAATTATGTTGAAAATGTGACCATTACAGAAAAAATTGATATTTTCGCCGATCCTTACTTAGGTGCTTACTCATTAGCAACTTGTTTGGATTATTGTTAATTACACATTATATTGTATTATATATTTAATGATTGTTACGTAAATTTTATTGTACCGTATCATTTAAATTTATTATTAGTAAACTACAAAAAAAAACAATTTTATATAACAATCGATTTGTGTGATCATATATTTTCTTCTTATTTTATTATTTAATAATCATGTTTTATTTTTTTATCTTGTCTTTTTAAAGTAGTTCTATGTATTATACTTTTCTTGAGGATTTATCATTCAAATTATGAATATATGACATTATGTAACAAGAACGATACAATATATCCAAACATTATATTTATTTAAATAATATAATATTATATGATACATTATAAAATAATACGTAATAACTATTCAAACAAAGTAATATGTGTTAATATGTATATCTAAGTTGATTAAATTTAAATTCGCATTAAAAAATTTCACCCCAAACGTTGGTGACCTCTCTCTCTTTCTCTGTCCGCCACGCCAGCAGAACAAATATGACATCTCTCTCTATCGGACCTTGAGAGAGAAGAGAGAGAGAGACAAAGAAGCATATGAAAACGATGGAATTTTTTGTTTTGATTCGTAATTTCTTCTTCCTCAGGAGAGGAACATAGCATATAGGGGGAAAATGAGGAGGTGAGTTCCTGTTGAAGCCGCAGGATGCACAGGAACTAACATAAAGAAAGAAGAAAAAAAAAAAGACCCCCCAAAAAACTGAAACTTTTCTTTGTGCAGACGTAAATTCATCTTTTATCTGTCGGTTCATGAAGTGGGGGTTTTCTCATTTCCTCATAGTTGAATTTATTTGGGTTCAAAATTGAATTTTGAACCATTTTTGGGAAAAGAAGGAGAATTGGGTATTTAGCTAAATTGGGAAAAGAGGTTTCTGAATTGGTTTCTTGACTTTCTGTGGCTTTTATTGATTGGAGTTGGATTTCGAGCTGTCCCCACTCATGAAAAATTTATATGACTGGTGTTCTTGAACTGTTTCATTTCCAGTTTTGACTTTTTGGTAAACTCATTTTGGAAGTTGATCAGTTCTTTGAATTGAATTGAGTGTTCATTTAGGTTGATTAGAAAGGTTGGGTGGTTGAATGTTGTCTATTAGGTTTGCATCTTCTTGAATCATAGTTGTCTTGAAAGATGGCTTCAGGGATGGGGCTTGATGAAGACAGTGGTGAAACTAAAGGAGGCATGTGGGATTTAGACCAAAAGCTTGATCAGCCTATGGATGAAGAGGCAGGAAGACTAAGAAATATGTATAGAGAAAAGGTAAGATGTAGCTTTTCTTCTAGTTTACTTGATTGATGCACTTTTACTCTTTTCTGCTTGGTTTAATGTTTTTCTTTTATTCAGGGGACTAATTTGTTATATGTAATTGAATAGTCTATTGTATCTTCTAATTCATCTTAATGTTGGTTGAATTACTCTTTTGATCCTAGCATGTTTCTCGATTCATGTCATGTGGAAGGCTGTTTTTCTTCTCCTTGTCGCCCTTTGGGTGGGGGTAGGTGGCTCGGTGGAGGGTAGGGTGTGGGAAGGTAATTTTTCATGTTGAAAACCTGTTGACTTCATGTTTATGAACTCAAAAGTAGATGATGTCTTATTGGTGAGCAATTGACAAATATTGATTTGGTGCATATATACAGATGTCCTATAGTCATGTTTTTACTTATTATGAGTGTTTATGATCCCATTATTGTGAGTATTTGGTTGATTACGGAATGGAGTAAATTATGAGTTCATTTTTTGTTGTGATCACTCATTCTCCCAGTGTGCTGATTCAGTTGTCTTAATTCAGACTTTCTCGTCATTGTTGCTTCTGCGGCTTGCTTTTCAGAGTCTGGGAGTGGTTTATGGAGACTTGGGGACGTCTCCTTTGTATGTGTTCTACAATACATTTCCCCATGGAATTGATGATCCAGAGGATGTCATTGGCGCACTTTCACTAATTATATACTCCCTCACGCTTATCCCTCTCCTCAAATATGTTTTCATAGTTTGTAGAGCAAACGACAATGGTCAAGGTAAGCTAGTTCCGGAGTTCAAGTCACTCATCTGATTTAGTTGATGATTTTGTATTATGCATGTCTCATGGTTTTTAAGTTTTGCTTGCCGTCATACTGAGCTGCTTTCCTGTATGAAATGTTTATTCCACTGGTAGCTTTAACTTTCAAGAGAAATGTTGCTAAGACATTGTTGAAACAGGATGTTACTGGCTTAACTTGATTAGGCACCTTTTTATTGGCTGGACAGGTTGGGTCTTTTTGCTCCCTTGTCCAGTTAATGCAGTTTCAAGACTGGTCAAGTTGGAGAGAACCCTTCAATTCTGGCTTAAACTGACGTAGCAGTTCAGCAGTGAAGTTGGGTTGAAGCAGTCAAAAGGATTTGTATGCTTGTTTGTGTGTCTGTCTATGTGAGAGATAGAGATATAGAGATGAAATTATAAGGATGCAACTTAACCAACAGCCCTTGTTTATGAATTACACAAACAAATTGAAAATATTCTCAGCCGTAGGTCTCAATGCGTGAGTATGTTGTTTTTCCCCCCTTTGGAGTAATTGTGCGAAAGAGGCTGCGATGATGACCATGTTTTACTTTTTGGGCAAGATTTGACCTTGTTATTGTCTGTTTTTAAAAATCTCCATTTACAGAGACTTCTTCTCTTCTCGCCCTTAAAAATCTCTACTTCTCCGCTGTTTCAGAAGAAAAAGAAAATAAATTGAACAGGGCAAGGATCAAAGAAGTTGCAGAAGTTGAAAATGTCGAAATGATTAAAGGGTGAATGAAAATTTTGATTGTATTGCAATTTGAGAAAAGCTTGTTGGATAATACTGTTAAGATATATAGTTGTTTGCTCAGTATATCTTAATTTCACATGGAGATGCAGTTACTATATGTTGAATTTAAAGATCATTTTGCCTATCAATTGAAGTTAATTATTTACTGCAATAAACCAATTGCTCTTATGTTGACAATGTTAGAGACACATCATGAAGGTAATGAACTTAGCTCATTCTACATTTACATTTAAGGACTTTGCATTTTGCATGCATTCATTTGATATTGGTATTTAGTCAACTTAATTTCCTTTTTTCTCATGTGCTTTACATTTTTCATAAATCAACTCCCAACTGTAGAGCAATATGAAAGATATGTTCTCTAATTAATGCATGAAAAAGTTAAAGATGATAAAATTGAGTTTTATGTCTTTTCAGGTGGGACCTTTGCTCTTTATTCTTTGTTATGTCGCCATGCTAAGATAAAGACAATTCCCAACCAACACCGGACAGATGAAGAGCTGACAACTTATAGTCGCAGCACATTCCATGAGCACTCATTTGCTGCAAAAACAAAAAGATGGTTGGAGGCATATCCGTTCAGGAAGAACTCGCTTCTTATTCTTGTAGTTATAGGCACTTGCACGGTAATAGGTGATGGAATTCTTACTCCGGCTATATCAGGTACTTGTTTGAAGCTTGTCTTTTACTTGTCGTCTACTGGATTGACAGAAGTTCATTATTCTAGTTTATGGTGAAAAAATTTACAATCGGTAGGATACGATTGCAACCTGAATGACCTAAATCCATCAAGGACCAGCTTAATCCTCGATAAAAATGCACACCCTAGTAGAGACAACACCTCGTATTGCCTATAATGGATAACTAAAGGTGGTAGTGTTCATTAGTAATTCTGATCAAAAGATAAAGTTTAATCCGATTGAATGCCACAATTTTAATTTTTTGAGGAAGTAACATATTCCAGTATGTCATATGAATCTTCAGCACAAAGATTGTGCTGGAAGCCAAAAGGTGTTTACAACAAAAACCAAGATACAATCCTTGCTCTTCTTTCAAGGAATCTAAAACCTGTAGAATAGAATCTAGATCATCAATATATTTAGCTTCACACCAAAAACAAAAATGGAGAATGCAGTTCTTCTTGATCTTCTGAATAGTACTAGCTGTATCTTCAAAACATCTGAAGTTTCTATCCTTCCAGACAGTCCATCAAATAGCTGCTGGGACAATATTCCATCTGGCTTTGTTGGTAGTATTTTTCCCCTTCATCATTCCAACATGATAGAAAGTCAATTGTTCATCCTGGCATTGCCCATCTAATATCCCTGAGGTCGAGAACAAGTCCCACAGATGACTAGTCACTTTGCAATATAGGAACGGATGGCTGATATTCTCGGCCTCTTGGCCACAAAAGTAGCACCTTGAACAAATTGATATACCCCTTTTCCTCGGATTGTCCTGGTTTAGAGCAGCTTCTTTCACTACCAGCCAAGTAAAGCATGCCACTTTATATGGTATCTTTACTCTCTGTATATGTTTCCTGCCAATGCCACAATTAGAAACGGAAGTAAGTGTTTCGTAGTACTGAGATCAAGGCACTTAAGTCCTTTAGAAAAGAATGACTTGATTCAGAGTATGAAATTAATCTATTTTGTTTTTTGTTCTCAATTCAGAATACACTTTTTAATTCTTTAAAAAATAAAATTTATGCATTTAGAAATTACTAAAAAGAGACTTTTTTTTATAATTATAATAATAAGAGAGAAGTATTGAAAACACCCCTAAACTCGGCGTGTATCTAAGTTTAGTTAGTCAAGTAGAGGGGTGTTTTTAAGACTGTCAATAGTTCGGGAATGAAACTAATAATTATGCCAAGTTCAGGGGTGTTTTCAATACTGTTCTCTAACAATAATAAAATATTTTAGTCAAAAGGAAAATGGTTTAGTTCTGGTGTGATAGAGTATGAGAAAGCTTATGAAGATTTATACTCTATATTTTGGTTTATGTTTCTATTAGTTTTTATGTTCTAAGTTTATGATGAAGAACTTATTCGGGAAAAAAATTCTCAGTTCTTTCAGCTTCTGGTGGGATCAAGGTGGACCATCCAAAGATGAGTAATGGTACTATTCTACTTATTTGTTAACACCACTTTTTTTCCTTTGTTGATTCATCTTCTTAACCGCTTCTGTTTTAATCATTTTCCATGACTTTATTATCCATCCTTTGATGCAGATGTTGTAGTGATTGTTGCTGTCATTATATTAGTTGGTTTATTTAGCGTACAACACTACGGCACAGACAGGGTTGGTTGGCTGTTTGCTCCAGTTGTGCTGCTTTGGTTTCTTTTAGTAGGAGGTATTGGCATCTTCAACATCTGGAAATATGATAGCTCTGTTGTGAGGGCCTTTTCTCCTGTGTACATATATAGATATTTTAGGAGGAGAAAGAAAGACAGTTGGACATCCCTGGGAGGAATAATGCTCAGCATCACAGGTTTTATCCTCTTCACAAACATCTCTTTGAATTGTCATATCTCAATAGCTTCTTAGATGGTTAAGAATGACCGTTTGAATTCTGATAGTTCCTTGTTGACTACTTCAGGAACAGAGGCACTTTTTGCTGATCTTGCTCATTTTCCGGTGTCAGCAATACAGCTTGCTTTCACAGTCATTGTTTTCCCTTGCCTTCTTTTAACATATATGGGGCAAGCAGCATACCTCATGCAAAATAAGGAACATGTTGTCGATGCATTCTACCGTTCTATTCCAGGCATGTTTTGCTTTCTTAACTTGAATATATGTTGTTACATCTATTGGTTTTGGTCCACGTTGGTGTCAAAATCGATTAGTAGTGTGAATGCTTATGAGTTGTATGTCAATAGAGCTTAGAGTATGTTTTCATTGACAGCTGTCAGTTTGCATGTCCCTAGTTTTCTAAACTTTTTTCCTGATATGTCCCTAACTTACCTAACTTTTGTCATTAGAGCATACTTTGTGAATTGGAAGAAGTAAAGAAAAAGTATGTCGACTCTGGTCACAAAGTGAGACAGCTAGAATGGACTTGTTGCAAGTTAAGACTGTGTTGGTAAACCGGTTTAGAAAAGGAAAACCCAAGACCAAATTTTATCCAATGAATATTTTCCAGTTTCTCTAAAATATTCCTTTACAGAAAGCAGTACTCTTGAATCATGCACTGAATACTCTTTCAAAACTGAATCATGCACTGAATACTACTGAAGCTAAAAACCCTTTCTCCTACAAATGATAAATTAAGAGAGGCAGTCTTAAGGTGCTGTGCCTTTCTTTTAACATTACCAGTTTCAAAAATAGTCTTAAGGTGCTGTGCCCTTCGGCCCAAAAGATGCGCCTTGCTCGAGTTATACTTGAAGATACTGCAGTGTTCCTGCTCCACTAGACTTTGCCTTTGAAAATTAGTTCTACTTGTTAGATTGCACTCCTTGTTTTCATTGTAATGGTCTAATGGATACTAGATTCTCTTTATAAGTCAAATATGCTTTTGTTGATGTCACATCAAGACTTATATTGTGTGTAGATTAAGCTTTCAAAAAATTCCATTCAAATCTGTATAACATGTGGATTCTATTCCATGTTTTCACTGTAATGGAAACTAGATTCTTTTTATAAGTCAAGGTGCTTTTGTTGACGTCTCATCAAGGTTTATGTTGAGTGTAGATTAAGCTTGCAAAGAAATCCACCCCACTGATCTGTATAACATGGAGTATCCTTTCTACATCAGAAGTACAGATGGAATAAAGAAGAGATAGTTACTCTCCCCATCGGACTTCCAATTCCTTCAAAACGCTTCTGTTCCTTTCTCCCATTTTCAGCCAAAAATGCAGAAACATGATACTTTCCACAACACATTTTTCTCTTGCTTCATATCTCAATCTCCAAGTCACCAGTAATTTTCCACAGTTCTAGGTAGCACCCAGGCCACATCAAACATGGCATACACCTAGGATAGTAACTCTGTAGTTAAGATACAGTAAAGCAATGTGTGATTGTATCTAACCCACTTCCCTTACAGAAGCAGTGCTAACTAACTATTATCATCCTCTTGCTTCTCATATTGCCTGTCATTAGGAGAGCACTTCCATGAGACAATTAGGTGAAGAAAGCTTTTCTCTTGGGTACTCATGTCTTCCATATTTGTATCCACATAGGCCTCGAGTCCCTTCCTCGAACCCCCTTCCCCGTGAATAATACAATCATAATAGAACTTATCCGAGAAGTTCTTTGATGATGACCCTTACCAAATGTTGTCTTCTTTTCCAGAGCAAGTATAACTGTAGATCTTCTGGGAAAAGACATCGAGATCATTCCAACTCATATGTTGATGGGAATTCGAAAGATATTTCATTACACTTGACGTCCATCTTTTCTGAGAAGATCTGCTTGTAGCCTCCTTGTTAGTTGTGATAAAAAATAGATTATGAAGAATTTGTCTTTCCAAGTTGAGTTCCCACACCAAACATCAGAATGTATTCCATGGCCATTTCTGACCGTGGAGCTGATGAATCTAAAGAACTCATTCCAATATTATAATCCATCCATTTTATCTAGTGATGTGTCAGACACTTGGGACCTGCTCTATTCCAGTAATTATGCCTCAATTCTACACTACCATTTTTGTCGTCAATGACTGCTCAAAGTTTAAGGATAGTTGTCTGAATACTCTGGTACCCGATTTATACGTTAGTTTTTTACAGTCTTTAGAAGGGAGCATTTTGCTGCCCTTTTTTTGAAAAACAAGGGTTAAAAGAAAATGGAAATTCTGTTACTAGTGAAGCTGACACCAAAAGCTAAAGTGTGAAGTTGTAATGTCTTTGACAGATCATCTCTTTGGTAATGCAGATAGCATATACTGGCCAGTTTTTATTGTTGCAACATTAGCTGCTATCGTTGCAAGTCAAGCAACAATCACCGCTACGTTTTCAATAATCAAGCAAGCTCTGGCACATGGCTGTTTCCCAAGAGTCAAGGTAGTACATACATCAAAGAAGTTCCTCGGCCAGATATACATTCCTGATATAAATTGGATCCTTATGGTTCTTTGCATCGCTGTGACTGCTGGATTCAGAAATCAAAGCCAAATTGGCAACGCATATGGTGAGTATGTGTGTTGAATATAATATTGCTTGATTTTGTTTGACTTTACCTGATGCAAAATACAGATAAATGTGATGTGGCTGGTTGTGTGGTTTCTGAAACTGCTGCTTAAGGATATGTTAGAAGGACCTTTACGTGTGAGAACAGTAGGATGAGATTAGAGAGGAGTTTTCAGTAGCAATCGCTTTGTAGCAGGGATCTGCCATGAGCACATACTTGTTTATCCTAATTATAGATAAATCAACTGATAGTATACAAAATTGGGTTTCATGGTGATGCTACTAAAGATGATATAATTGAAGAAAGTAGAGGGGAAGTCAACCAAAATTTGCACTACAGAGAAGCAATTTAGAGAGTCAAGGCTTTTTAACTTAGTAAAAGACATTTTCTTACTGCTCCTTAGGAGCTCCCACCCTTTTTGCTCCCTGGTGACTCGAACCCACAACCTCAAGGTTGGAGGGTGCTTACCATCCGAGCAAAATCTCAATTGTCAAAAAGTAAAACACAATATATGCTCTGCAAGGTTAATAAGCATGGAGTTGTTCATTGGATTCTGGAAAAACTACTTCATTAGGATTGGGGAGTTGCTGCTATACTTCTTAAATAGCATGGATTCTCCCGTACAACTCTTTTCTCATCTGAATTTTAAAGACCCCCCTGCCTTATTCTCTTATCCCCGTCAAGCTCTATCCTACCCAAATTTTGTCTTGTAAAGAAAATGAAGTTGAGATGAGATAAGGTAGGATAGTGCTACCCTAAAAGAAAACAACTTAGATATGTAGACTTAGTTTTGCATAAAAATGACCTGTTAAATGAAGATGTAACACGTAAAATTAAATAGGATGGCTGAAACAGAGTCCTGCATTTGACATTAACCCCATGTGGAACACCTCACGTGAAACTTACATATTAATGTAGCATTTTCTTGAACAGGAACGGCAGTTGTGATAGTCATGTTGGTGACGACATTCCTCATGACCTTAATAATGTTATTAGTTTGGCGCTGCCATTGGGTTCTTGTCCTTGTCTTCACCTTCTTATCTCTGGTGGTTGAATGTACCTACTTCTCTGCGGTGCTATTTAAGGTTGATCAGGGTGGTTGGGTTCCACTTGTGATTGCTGCAGCTTTTTTTGTCATCATGTATGTCTGGCATTACGGAACTGTGAAACGTTATGAATTTGAAATGCACAGCAAGGTATCAATGGCATGGATTCTTGGGCTTGGCCCCAGCTTAGGACTTGTACGTGTCCCTGGGATAGGACTTGTCTACACCGAGCTAGCTAGTGGAGTGCCACATATCTTTTCTCACTTCATCACGAATCTGCCAGCTGTACATTCAGTTGTAGTATTTGTCTGTGTGAAGTATCTTCCAGTTTACACTGTTCCAGAAGACGAGAGGTTCCTCATGAAGCGCATAGGACCCAAGAGTTTTCACATGTTCCGTTGTGTTGCGAGGTATGGTTACAAAGACCTCCATAAGAAAGATGAGGAGTTCGAGAGAAAGCTATTTGATAACCTCTTCCTGTTTGTCCGGCTGGAGAATATGATGGAAGGTTGCTCTGACTCCGATGAATACAGCTTATACGGGCAGCAAACTCAGCATTCAGCGAGTTACCTACTGCGAAGTAATGGCAACTCAACTACAGGAGATAATGACTTCACATGTTCGACAGTGGACTCAATAATTCCTGTTAAATCTCCTACTCAAGGGAACAACACAGTCACATCATCAGGCCGTGAGAGCAGCCAGGCAGAAGCGGATGAAATGGAATTCTTAAATCGTTGTAGAGATGCTGGGGTTGTACACATTCTTGGAAACACTGTGGTTAGAGCAAGGAGGGACTCTAGGTTCTACAAGAAAATTGCTATCGACTATATATATGCGTTTCTTAGGAAAATATGCAGGGAAAATAGTGTAATCTTCAATGTCCCTCATGAGAGCCTACTAAATGTTGGACAGATATTCTATGTATAATTTTTTGTTTCAACAAATGAATGAATGATCAAATCAAAGGATATTATCTATCTATCATGAGATCTGTAGTACACCAAAAATGGTTACTGAGATTAATGGATGTTCTGCATGACATCTTTTTGACATTAACATGTGTTTAACTTCCATCTTGAAACTTTGCTGCAAGTGCTTATGTATTGCATTGAGCAGAAGTGATTATTGGGTAATAGACACTAGTTATAGGAAGCATCCTGGTAATCTTCATTAATGTGATGGTCCTCCCTTTAACCTTCATTAATGCCAAAGAGCTTAGCCAAGAGTGGACCAAGCCATATGATGGTCCTCCCTTCAACCAAAAAGTAAAGGGTGAACTAAAACTGAATCAAACCAATCATATATACTCCACTTTTAATATATTTTTCATATACGAAAAATGCATATTTTTATAGAATCTTTTCTAAATATTGTTTCCTTCATCTGAATAATAAGTGAGCATTCTAATGATTTTAAAACTTTGATAAGTGATTGTCAAAAGAAAAAAAAACATTTAGGCAATCAAAAGAAAATTTTGTTCTGGGATAGAATGTTCTTAATTCCAACAGAGCAAAAACCCAAATAATTGGTGGGATTAAACGTCTTCGCTTTACTATACAAAAAATTGAAAAAGCTGAAACTCTTTTAATCTCAAGAACCAACATCAGTCTCTTTCGTAGGCCAAAGAGTTCCACTTTTAGATACAAATGATGATGCTTTACAAGTTGCAATATATCATGATTTTTTTTATGCTTCTCTGGAATAATATATATATACTCTGTCGATCATTAGTTTAACGACAATGTTATTTCACACCCTGAAGAAGGCAATTCTCCCCCACTAAATATGATACAGATATATTCATTATCCTTCTTGTAGAATATCGAGGCAGGAATGCAGATTACTTAGGCTGTTGGTTTTGAGGTGGATGAGCTTGTGGTCTTGTTGGGCATGCCGCAGACATAGCACGCAAACGTCTGGCAATTTCGGTGAAGCATGGCCGAACAGAAGGGTCTGGAGCCCAGCACTGTTCCATAAGAATTCTCCACTCAGGATCGCAGAAGCTCGGAACAGGTGGTCTCAAGGTGTTGTTGACTATACCACCTGCATATAACATGAGATATCAGGAGGCATGAGTTCCTGAACTCCAACTCTAGCTCTCATAATTCCTGGCTATGTTAATTAATAAATAAACGACGTGAAGGTTTTATGACAGTTGCTACGCATCCTAGTTCAGTATGGGAGGACCGATAGAATTACCCTGAGAAACACCTTTGGCATTCTATGGATGAGATGGGACTAAGGGAAGCAAAAAGTGTTCCATTACAGATTTTACTGTATGTTCAGCCACGCTCAACATTCCAAAAGGCTTTCAAAAAGATTGGTGGCACTCGAGAAGTAGAAACTAGAAGCAATTAAACTTGCTATGCTTCTATTTATCTTCATTAAATTGCTTTTCTAAGTGCCTTTCAGCTAGAGTATCGACATCTGACTCTTGAGTGCATCAACGTCATTCAACGTGTTGGTCCTTGAAGAGACTAAACCTCTCTTAATTAAATATAAAAACGACCATTCTGTCGTTTGGGGATGAATATTAAATATACCTGACTTTATGCATTACACTTTTATGCAGTTTTTTCTTCCAGTCAAAAAAATTGGTGATTGTTGCTTTTTGCTGTTAATTGAGCTCACACTCACTCACTCGTTTAATTTTGAAAGCAGCTTTATTTCATGTCGAGAAGGCAATAAAAGAAGATGACAGTACTGAACAGCAAGAGACAAAGATAAAATGAGGATTGAGTAAGGCAAACCTATAATTGCTCCATAATGCATATTAGCATAGGGTTCCTCGCCAGTCAGAATTTCCCAGAGCACAATCCCAAAGGAAAAAACATCAACCTGCAAAGTTTCAATAATGTCACTCAGACAATGAAATACATATGCATATGATATACCACCTAATAACCCTATTTCCTTTATGGGGAAAAAAAGAAAATTAAGGAACCCGCAAATATCAGAAAAACGACAAATATTGTTAACCAAGGAAAATAATTCATACTGGTTGATTTAAATTCTCAGATCTCTTGTACTGTTAGAGTGGGTAAAAGTCTCACAGTAGTTGGGGAATGGATGGGTGATCTCCTTATATGGACTTGGGCAATTCTCCCCTCATGAGCTAGTTTTTGGGGTTGTGTTAGGCCCAGGTGCCATAACTATACATGGTATCAGAGCTAGGTCCATCCCCGTTTGGGGTCCCGGACCACGCTCCAGTTGGGCCTGGGCGTGAAGGGGGTATTAGAGTAGGTAAAAGTCCCAAATTGGTTGGAAAATGGACTGGTGGTCTCCTTATGTGGCCTTGGGCAATCCACCCCTCATGAGCTAGCTTTTGGGGTTGAATTAGGCCTAGGTGCCATATCTTTACATGGATCTATGCATTAAAGTCCTTATCAACTTGATTGCCAAACAAAGATTACCAGTAAGGAAATTGGCGGGAGCATAGAAAAACAAAAGGAGAAGTTATTGACTGCAGAAATTTAATAGACAGAAAATGACAGAGAACAGGCCATCCAAATGATTTCGAAGGTTTGGAAAACAGATAGAGAGAAGCATCAACGCACTTACTACCATCACAAATTAAAAGGGGACTAGCATGAAAATTTAATAATAGAAATTTGGGTTGATCAGCACGAAATATGCTCTCCCAATCCCCATGCCACAAAAAGAAACAAAAATGTATTCATATCAGATTTGGATATGTCAATGTAAAGATTAGAATCTGAAAGCTTACCTTCTCAGAAACCTTATTACTGCTACCATTCAATAACTCGGGAGCCATCCATGGAAGGGTTCCCCTAACACCACCAGTGACCAACGTATTTCTCTTTATTTTTGAAAGTCCAAAATCACCAACCTACAATAAATTGACATGATCTTGTTTTTTAGTTTTGCTTGATCCTACACAACATTTTATTGTTCATTTCTTGATGAAATGAATTTTCTGTCAATAGAACTTGTTACTCGTGATCATGATGAGTGAATAACAAAGTAAGTTGCGAAGGAAAGTATTTGCAGTTCAAAGGCACTCTTAAGATCATTACATGAATTATCAATAAAAAGAAAGGTGCTCCTAGATATGCTAATATATCAGCTAGTGATTACAATCATCAGACCTTTTTTTCCTTCTAAAATATTAAATTAAAACCATTATATACTTGTACACACCTTACAGATGGGTCGAGAAGGATCTTTTAAGTTGACAAGCAAATTGTCACATTTCAAATCAAAATGTACAATATTCTTTGAATGCAGATATTCCATTCCAAATGCAGCATCCATTGCAATTATGAGCTTCTTGCGGCGATCTAGGTGTCTGGTAAGTCAGAATAGGCAGAAAGTAAGAAGTTTTGTCATAAGGAAACACCAAAGCAGAGCTAGATATAAATTGAAATAATATAAAGGTTGAAAGGTTTAAAATAACACCTATCCTTGCAAAGCAAAACATGTCTGAGAGACCCATTCACCATGAATTCTGTTAATGTTGCAAGAGTTCCCCCTGGCCCATCTTGCACTACACCATAAAATGCCACCACATTTGGATGATGAAGCTTTGAAAGAATTTCAGCTTCACGCCAAAACTCTAGAGTCTGGAAATAGTTCATTGATTCCATTACAAAAATGCTAGTATAAAAAAAACCTCAAAGCATGACAAATATATGAACTAATACACTTCTACAGGTTTAAATTTAATCAAAACAGAATTAGATTTCTGAACTACAATGAAATTTGCTCAACATCTACTTCTATACTGCTATAAAATTGACTAAAATGGTCCAACATATATTTTGCAACAATGTGTAAGTCTGTAAACCTTAAGTTAGTTTGTACACGGTCTCATGGAACAGCATAAACAGCAAGCAGAGCAACACAAAGATACAGCATGAAGAATACCAATGCAAGCGAAAACATGTTTATACAACTTTGGTCATACAAATTACAAAGTTGGAGTTCAAGCTGATGAGTCAGGAAAACAGGTGCTGATTGATTATATTGTGGCAGACATAATTACACGTATCCAAAGACGCTCACCAGTCTCTCCTGCTCTGATGAGCGGCCTGTGAAACAACTTTTCTTGATTCTCTTTATGGCAACATCAGTTCCTCTCCATTTTCCATGGTAAACAGTTCCAAATGTTCCAGAACCTAATTCCCTCAACTCCTCAAGATCTTCATTCTTGATAATCTGTGAGGGATAAAAAAAACAAGTTGAGTACAAAAACTGACTCAAATTACAGCTGCATGTACTTATTACAGCTTAACTAAAAGGGTAATCTAGTTGAACATGCAACTCACCAAACAGAAATCTGGAACAGTGAATTCAAAAATGTATTCCATTTCAACAATTCTTGATTGGTAAAAGTAAGAAAACAAAATCAATATCTGCATCAAATGCATAAACTGAAGATGCCGAGCAAGTCATGCATATAAATGCAAAAAACCCTCATCTCTAATTAAAGCAACAAGTTACAAATAGTCTCTTCATTTCTGCATTAAATAAATGCATAAGTTCAAGATACAAAGGAGCAAGCCATGTATATGAACCAAAACCCCCCTCCTCCCCAAGCAAAGCAATAATGTAGCAGATAGGACTCGAGAAGTGAAGATATGTTGAGCTCCCAACATAGTTCAACAAACCATCAATAACCACAAATTTCTAGCCTTCATGTCAAACTTATTGTCATATAAGGATTTTTAGGCAGAAAATCAGAACTTGAATTTATCCCATACTTTTGGCATGAAGAACTGTTATTGGCTGTGACCTATGCTACCTTTGGTTGCCTGCATCACTCATTCGCCTAAGACTCACCCATCAAAATAGTATACATACTTCAAGATATGCCAGATCTATGATATTTACGAGGGCTCAAGTCCACAATACCTGCAATGAGTTTGGATCAAAACCTCCCATAGAGAGATCGATGAGTGGAAAACCAGTATCCTGAACTTCTTGGTTCTCATCCTTCAAGTACAATGAAACGGTTTTTTAATCACATTTGTACGAGTTCAGAAAATAAGAGACAACAATATAACCTGAAGCATAATTACACTGCTAGAAGTCTCAACAATTCAAAAAGAATACCTGATAATCGGATTCGGGTATTTTTGAATGCATTGCACCGTCATACTGCATGCTTTGGATGCCTGTGGTTTGAGTAGGATTGTAGTCTGAAGGCACATTCATGGTGGATGGTCCAACATCATCGCGCGATGGATGTTGAATATCACCTTCAATATTCATTCGGGAGTCCATATGGTCTATCATAGCTCCACCGCCCTTAAAAGGAGGATAACCATAATCCATGGATGCTCCATCATCAACATTTGCACGAGAAGAAGAGAGACTCAGATGATCCTGGTCTATCAGAGACACGTCTTTTCTGACATAATCATCTCGGACAAACTTTTGAAAATAAGACCAGCGCTTTGGTTCATGGTTCTCCATATTTAAACTCAAACCAGTTCCATCAGCACGCAGTAGAGCTGGCACTGATGAATCACCCATTATTTTAGCTTTGGAAAAAATATCAGAGAGGAACTCTCGGGGATAGTGGTCATTAATGTCAATAAGAATGTCACCATGCTCAGGAGAGCCACTGGTAGCAGATGGCTTCCCTGTGGCTGCTGCTGCAATTTGAGGCTCTCTCTCAGCTAGAGGCTGTGTTTGCCCCATAGCTTTATTTTCCTCTGGTCTATTTGCAGCTGCATCACCCCAATGAAGCTCTGTTGGCTTGGAAGCAGATACGTCATGAACATTATTGCTAGTGATAGGATTACTAGGTCCAGATTTCACTTTATCGGCATAAGTTGCTGCTTTCAGTTCGGGCTTCTCAAGATTTGCTTCAGAAACATCTTGACCGACTTTTGAATGAACTCCCTTGGCATTGTCACCTAACTCTATAGACTGCTGATGTTCAACCTTTTTCTCTTCGGTAACAGGTTGATTAGCAGACAGATTCTTATCGGACTGTATAAATCTCCCAACATCATGTAATTTATCAACTGATTCCAGGATCTGCTGGCTGCCTTCAGAGTGTGCGTGGGTCATTATGAACTGTGCAGCAGAGGAATCATCAGATTTGGACAAGCGATTTAGGCCAGCCTGTTCCCTGGGCAAACGTTCAGAACAAAAAACTCGTGGAGGCATTGAAGGTGGCTCGTAGCTAAGGTCATATGGGCATACTTCAGAGTCACCATAGCCTGCGTTCAAAGTTCTACCAGATGCCGAAAAGTGGCTATCTTCACTATATCCATCGGGTTTTTCTTCTTGAACAGATCCAAGAGACACTGTGCCTTGCACTTGTTCCTGACTCTTCTCATTAATTTTAGAAGGCACGACAGAATTTCCAGGAACTGCCGTAGCAGCAGAATTTGATGCTTCAACTCGGGAAACGTGACTTGGAGCAGAACTAACAAGTGAATTCAAGGAAACAGCTTTTTCAGTTTCCACCGATCGCATTTTCTCAGGCTCATTCAATTTCTGTGCAGAGTTTTCTCTTTTCATCTTTGCCTCCTTAAGCATTTCCTTTTCCAGAGATTGATCTTTAGCAAGTTCAACTTTCTTCTGGAAAGAGGTGTCTCTTTTCATTTTTACCACTTCAGCTGGTGCTTCTTGGCCGTTCATATGTGAACTTCTATATGGCTGTTCGTGAGTTGAACCTCCATCCCCATTCAGGTAACTGTGGCTAGAACTAACAACAAAGTTATCTCCGAGTTGTGAGGAGTTAGGTGGATGAGGATCATGCCCATACTGCAGCAAACCAGTGTTTTTGGCATCTAAATTTTGGAAGTTGTCAACAGGCATGGAAGGGGGTAAAGGTCTCCATTCAGCACCGCCATGATGAATAGTTTGACCATGGTACCCTTGTTGCTTGGAGTCAAAGGCATGTAATGAACTTGACTCCATCACATGAGCAGATTGACCAGTTAGAGGCACACCAGCCACTGGATGAGAAGCATCAGCAGCAACTCGACCATTCTCCTGACCAATTGTTAAACTAAGAAACTCATCAAGATTATTTCCTGAAGCACTTGCCAGAGCAATTGAGTTTCTTCTAGACCCGAAGTCCATGCCATTGACAGCAACAACATACTGCATCTCTAGATCTCCCTCAACATTCTCAACACCAGCTTGAGCATCATCCAAGTCACTGTTAGAGAAGAGAAAAATTCGCAGTTTGTGTGATCCATCACCTTCTTGAACATGACATTCCTCTATCATATTCTGCACATCCTCATCACAAGAAACTGACACCAATGCATCAAGATCCTCACCAGGAAGCTGATATTTTACTGTATGCACATTACTATATATTGTCAACATCTTCTGCATAAGCTCGTCATAAGAAATATCCTTACTGACCCGAGTGAGATGTGTATCACCTCCAACATATCTAAGTTTTCTATCACTTGGACGAGGCATAATTCTACCGCCAAAACTGCAGAGAAACCTCAACTTTCCTGATGTGCTAGATCTAGAAGATAAATGACTTTGATACCCACGGATGTTGTTATTTCTTGATGAGGTTCTGGCCACAGATTGTGCAACTTGGTGGCAGGATTTCTCATCATTTGCAGAAGTCCTAGATCTCTCATGATTTTGATCTCGACCTTTTCCCATTGAGGCAATCATGGAGATATCTGATCCGCTTTCAGAACCTGTATGAGATATTCCAAGTATGTCCTTCAGGTCCATATAAGAAGTTGCACCAGTAGTCCCACCAGATGCATGTGGAACGAGATGCTGCTTAGGGTTAACCCCCCGCATGAATTCCAAAGAAAACTCCTCACCAGTCTGAATAGAATAATTTACAGGCCTAGCTCCAACAGGTACAGTGGAATCAGGAGGTCTTATGTTAGTATTAATAGAACTGGATGGATCCTGGAAGAATCTCTGATTTGTAGAACCAATGACCTCATTTCTAGTCTCCACGGAGCCATAGCGGCCTTGTTCATAGTTCTGCTGTCCCATCATGCCTTTTCCAACATTTCTATCCATTAGACAATCCTCAACATTCACAGCCTAAAAGGACTGTTCCAAAGAGAAATGAGATATAACTAATTTCTTACTTATTCAGCCTTACTGAACTTTTTGCAAGTGTATCATGATCACATTTTAACAGCTGATCCTTGTAATGAAAGAAGGAAAAAACTGATTCCTTATTACACTACACTCACACAACTTCTACATGCATACCGTGATCTTGCAGTTGGGTAAAGAAACAGAAGCTGCAAACACAGAAAGCAATGCTTCATCAGAGAATGTTTAACAAGAAAGGTTAGAAAAGGCTTAACATGATCCATGTCCAAGGAAATGTAAAACATAGTTAAGCAGTGATTTCAACAGTCCTAAGTGATCCACATTAATGGAATCATATTATGTTGGCCTGTGAAGATAACTTAGAAAAAATAATCACCAGCCGTCTTAAACAGAAACGCAACGTCTATTCAATTAATCACCAATCATGATACAAATACAAAACTAACAACAACCACAAGATATTTCGAGTTGTCTTTATGAATCCTCACCAATTGTAACCCATCCTCGGTACCATTCTAATTTCGAAGTTCAAAAATTTTGGATTCTCTAGCAGTAGAGGTTCACTACATTTTCTACTGATCTATAAATCATAATACAAATACTTCAGATAATCCAAAAAGTTCAAATCTTTCACACTAGTAAATGTACAAAAACAGTTCTCCTGACTAATTTCATATTATGCCAAAAGATCTGAAATCATTCTTAGTACACATGAGCTAAGATCAAGTTCGAAGCTCAGGATCCAGCTAATAAAGCAACAACATCAATCAACAACCACAGAACGGAATTCAGAGAACCTAAATTTCCAGTCCAATCAAACCAAATCCAGAACCAAAAACTACTCAATCAACGCTGAACATATCATGACTAAACCAAAAAACGAACAATTCAGCTCCCAAACAACAAAGACAAAAAATCAATCATAAAAACAGCACATCTTTATAAGATTGTTCATACTTGTTATCTGAACATCGGTATCATCGAATGGTCACCGGAGAAGAACGGAGCGATGGCGGAGTACCGGCGGGGAAGCAGCGGAGATTTTGGGAGAGATTTTCTTCATCACTACCACTTGAGAGTCA
Organism: Solanum tuberosum; assembly: GCF_000226075.1. Lineage (NCBI taxonomy): Eukaryota > Viridiplantae > Streptophyta > Magnoliopsida > Solanales > Solanaceae > Solanum > Solanum tuberosum. The sequence goes on from NW_006239447.1 coordinate 212,216, forward strand.
ATGGAGGGTTTGCAAAGATTGTGAATTGAAATGCCCTTTCGCCTCCTAATGCTGTCTTAAACGGTTGTACTTCGTAGCTTAACATGTTGTATCTTTTGGACATGTTTTATTCCCACCCATTGGTTTCTATTGGTTTACGAAAGTTTTGCGTAGGGGTAATTTCGTCAATGGAAAAATATGAAGCATCACACGCGTCACGAATGCAACTACCGTTTATTATACGTTAAGTCCTTGTAATTCTATAAACCTTGCACTTTAGTCAAGTTTTTTACTCAAAATTTGGAATAGTCCGTCTAAATTCTGTCATAAAAAGATGGATACTTTTTGTTGGGTAGTTGAACTCCGAACATAATTTCATCCGTTTGTCAAAATTATATTTTATATTTTATTATAATAGAGAAAAGTATCGAAAACACCCCTAAACTTGGTGCAAATTATTAGTTTCATTCCTGAATAATTGACAGCCTTAAAAATATTCATTTACTTGATTAACTAAAGCTAAATAAACCCCCAATCTTGCAACATTAGTGAAATACACCCATAAATTCTCGTTAAGTTTAGGAGTGTTTTCAACACTTCTCTCGACTTTTTATTAAGAACTTTGTGACCCTACAAGAGTTTGAGACCACTTGTTATGTCGTGTGGCATATCGAGAGTGTATCGGGGGTGCATTTATCTTCAGTTAGTCAAGTAGATGGGTGTTTTTAAGACTGTCAATAGTTCGAGCACGAAACTAATAATTTACGCCAAGTTTATGGGTGTTTTTAATTCTTCTCTCTATATAATATATAACAAATCACTTGTATAGCAATGAAGATAGAGAAAGTAAACATGGCATTATGTGAATAAAAATAATAGCAACATGCTTATTTTATGTAGATGATATGATGGGCTACAAAATGAATATAAGGGAAAATAAACATGAGCATTATGTAAGATAAAAACAGTAGCAAGAGGGAAAATAAGCATGAGTATCAGAATGAGTAGCATTCTGAAATATTTTGATGTTCCTTTCCGTTCAGATGACGTAGATCATTGGTGAAACTCATGTTTTTATGATAAAGTTCATAATACACAAACTTCATGCTTGTTGGTTCACTATTTTCATTTAAACTCCATTTTTTAGAGTACATACCGTTTATAATTTAATTAAGAATTTTTTGCCAAATACTTATCGTGAAAGAATACATAAACAACAAGTGATCAATCTTTCTCCTCTCTAGTTTGACAGAAAGGGCAATTTGCCTTTTGAAATTTTCATGGAGGGTTAGCCATAATATAAATACATGTTTTAATTCAACAATGTTGTAAACACACTAAATTATTTCAATTAACATCTACCATATCTTTTTTCGTACAATTTTGTATGCTTCAAAAAATCTGAAATTTTCTCTTATGTATAAACTGCTCATTCTTAATAATGTTGAACACTTTTCAACTCATCCAAGATGTTAGCTTATGAAAATTCAAGATGCTTGCATTGTTATAACATTGAGTTGCGCAATATCTTTTTGATAAATTCATCAAAATACGAGTGAATATTATTTCTTAATCATTACGAAAGCATTAAACAAGAAACAAAACACATAGCCTAATAGCTAAACGAGTACAATATGAGCATGACAACAACAAAACTGTGCAGGAAAATCAAGTAGTTTAAAGTAATTTGAAAAAAATATATTAAGAGCAAGAATTGTAATTGCATAAAAAACAAAAAAGCTAAAATCAAACGAGCACTCGAGAAAAAAAATCGAGAACAAATCATAAAGTTATATTAAAAAAAAAAAATCGCAACGTTGATTATGAAGTATAAAAATTGTAAACAATGAACTTAGTTGAATTGCATACATACAATCAATATAAATTGATAGATATATATTATTTGTTCCTCGTATTATATGATGTAAAAGTCATAGTAATAAAAGTAAATGAAATTAAAAAAAAAAAATCACACTCAAATTTCTTATACTACTAATCTGCCCGACTTATGAAAATTAGCAATTGTAATTTGATTATTTTACTTTCATACATTTTCAAATTTGCATAGGCCAAAGTTCAATCTTAAATTCAAATTCCACTCTATTTACACTGATTAAAAGTGAATACATACGATATTCAGTACATTTTTTTAATATAAAAGACATCACTACATATATAGTTTTCTATTTTAGTTTTTTTTTAAAATCATTAACTAAAATTATTAAATTGAAAACCAAACCCTTGCAAATGGTACGAATTCTTAAATTAATTTATAGTATTTTTTGGTAAATAAATTGTTCATTACTTGATAACAATTAGGGGTGTTCACGGTTTGGATAAAAACCGATTCAAACCGAAAAACCAAACCAAATCGAGAAAATAAAACCAATTTTATTTGGGTTTGGTTTGGTTTGGTTTTGGATTTTTGAAAACCGATAGTATTTGGTTTGATTATGGTTTTATTCGATAAAACCTGAAGAAATAACCGAACCGAACCGATGAATTATATACATATATTTTATTAATATACATACTTAATATATTATTTTTATAAACAATTTTAAAGATCTTATACATATTTTCATTAAAATTTCTTTATAATTTACTTATTGAAAGCAAAAATGCCCAAGATGAAACATTTATCTTATTGATTTCATGTATATGAGTGTCTATGTCAATTCTTTGTGGGACTGAAAATGTTATTGTCTCTTCCTTCTAGGCCAATATAGTGAATCTTAAAGTTTTATTGATAGTAAATTTAGTGATCGAAAGTT
>NW_006239447.1:216783-219140 GCF_000226075.1 Solanum tuberosum
CTAGGCCAATATAGTGAATTTTAAAGCTTTATTGATAGTAAATTTAGTGATTGAAAGTGTAGTAATTTAAGTCATTCTAACTATTTTTCGTTTTGAATGGATTGTTGTCACTTTTTTCACATTTTAAATGAGTTGTTTCTTTTATTTTTGTGTATGGTTAATAACCGAATAACCGAACCAAACCAAACCAAACCGAAACCGATAATCACCAAACCGATAAATGTATATTATATTTGGTTTGGTTTGGTTTTGATAATTTTAAAACCGATTAAGTTGGTTTGGTTTTGGTTTTGACCAATAACCGATCCAGACCAACCCGTGAACACCCCTAATAACAATTCAATTACATACTGATTAACTTATAAATGAGTATACATTAAACATTTATGTGTCAAACTTGATAAAAAAATAAAATTTATCTATATTTATAGACACAATTAAAATATAATATTAATCAATATTTATGATAATGCACGTGTTTGATAATTTAAAAGTAAAATTATAGATTTTTCATAAGCATGTTAGGGAAAAGAATAATTGAATTCCATATAAGTATTGATATTATAACCTGTGATAAGCGTGGATATTTGTATTAACTCAAAGCATGTATATAATATGGTATTATACTATTGCTCATAACATTTTAATTCAGACCTTCATTTCGAATTCATTTATCCTTACTTTTATGGTGTTCAACTATTATTACTATTTTCGTGAAAAAAAATATATTTATATATATAATAGCTTAGTTATCTGTTGCATATGAGATATTGATGCTTTCGAACCTAGCCAGATTATTACAAATGCAAAATGACACTTGTTTAATAGTAATGTGTTCTTCCTTGTCTTCGGTCAAACTTTTGTGCTACTCAAAGGGCTCAAAAGAGTTATATAGTTCTCAGTAGTACAATTTATCCCTGCATAATTTGTCAAAACATATGTCACCATGTTTTTTTTCTTGAACTTAATTATGACAGATTATCGAATTTTTTAGTTCCTTCAAATTAACACCTACCTGATATGAGAAATATGTTATAATATGTGAAAGAATTTTTTGTTGCAGAAACATTTAAAAAGTAATATGAATTTCTTGTGTATATTGGATTGACTCCTTTATATTTTTTGTAGTAATCAATCTTCTAGTTATCAAGATCATCCATAGTGACACCTCTGATGCCTCGCAAGTTATCCATATTATTGAAGGAACCATTAATATTAAGTTTAAAGTGATGTGATCGCTGAATATGGATATTAGTAAATATATATTATTAAAACGATAGTTTAATGAGAAGGTAAATTTTATAGTGAGAGATATGACATGATTAGTGAAAATAAACTCAATAATATTGTTATGATTATTAAAGTTCATATTCAGCCAACTATGTCAGATAACAAATGAGAAAAAAAATTCCCCAATAATTAGATAGGATAATGTAGATGAACTAGAATTTCAGAATCTATTTCGAATAATCAATGTGATAGGTAAAGTTGAATTCTAAAATATAATTCCATAAGATCTGGTCAATCATAATATGTCTAGCAATTCTATATTGTCTAGTGGTTCTATATTCAACTTGCACACTTGATATGGATTTTTGGAAAGAACAAAAAACATCAAGTATAATTAACTCTTTCAAAAAAATAAAATTATAATATAATTAGATTTGGTTAATTTTATAACACATTTTCGATATATCTAAAAATAATTTTTAAACGGTAACAAAAAGGTAAATTAAATAGTTCACTCATTTTATAATACATGAAAAAATATTTTCCTTAATAAGTAGCAAAAAAATTAAATAATTTCAAGAGGTAAATTAAATAATTTTTTGTTTTATTATTTAGGGTAAATCACATAAATCCCACTAGTTTAGGTCTTAATTATTAAGATTCCCAATAGTTTCAAATATTACTTCCTCTACCATATTTTATAATTAGGATACATGAGTCTGAATCCATGAGATACATGTATCTGTCGAATTTTAAAATTGAGATACAAAATTTATTTATTTAAATTAATTGGTTGTAACTTATTTCCTTAATTAGAGGAGTAATTGAGGATTTTCAAAATACATAGATAATTAATTTCATTTTACTATTCTTTGAAATAGTAAATTCATTAATATTATTAATATAAGATAAAAACATGTATATCTTGGTAATGTAATTTGATTAATTTCAAATTATTACTCTTAAAATAATAAATTCATTAATTTGATGTATCTATTATCAATATATGATGTATCCAACAAACTAAACATTTAGATACATGAGTGTCATACAAGTACATTCATATGTATCATAGAAGTATCTAGCATTAATTTCATGTATTTGTTATACGTATCTAGTATTAATTT